>NC_085841.1:203836565-203936107 GCF_035594765.1 Anolis carolinensis
GTTCCTGTGGCGCTCTGAGCTTGCAAGAACAAAGGTTGTAATGTTTCATCTGCTAGCTGCTCTCGCAGTATCTCTTGTTTTCCCTCTATTCCGCTGACCAACTCAGTGATGTTCGAACTAGACTCAGGAAGTTGCTCTGAGCTAGCTTGGATGGTCAAACACTTGGCTTTTGGAGTGTGGACCTCCATGTTGCCTTCATGTTTATCAGCTTCTTTCTGCCAATTCCTAACTTTTCCATTTAAATCATTCCCAATCAAACATCTGTATGGGATATCCGCGCAGACAGCGAAGTCCCATAATCCTTCCCAGCCTTTGTACTTGATGGGTAAGGATACTACAGGGGTTGGTATCGACGGGCCTATCCCCTTTAAATTTATCTCTGAAGAGGGATGTTGGTATCTCTGTGGGACCACTTCAGGACGTATAATACAGACATCCGACCCAGTGTCTCTCCATCCCTGCGTGTGTATCTCATCTATGACAATAGATTCTAAATAATCTTCAGAGATTTCTCTTGAACGGATAAATAAACATTGTTTTTCTTTTGGCCTCTCATCAGGGCTTCTAGACTTAACTTCAGGTTCCACTTCTTGTTCTATTGGAGCTCTATTTACAAAGAAAGTAGACCTGTCTTTCTTGATTAAGTTACATTGATATCTAAGATGCCCTGGCCTTCCACAATGGTAACATTTTATCTTTTCCTCAGGCCTGGCTTGGCCTGCAACTGCCTCATGCTTCCTATAGGCGGTGTTTTCTCCTGAACCTCCCCTTTGCATCTGTGTGCGTGCGTGAGGGTAAAACGTCGGCTTTAGAGTTTTTTTCTCTTTCGGGTCGTCCTCCTTCCTAAAGCCTTCTTTCAAGGTAATTAGCTGGTCAATCATAACTGCAGCTTCGTTGGCTGTCTTTGGGTTTCGGTCTTGAATTAGCCATCTGTATTCTGAGGGAACTAGGTGAAAGAGCTGCTCCAGCTTCAATAGTTCCTTAAGTTGCAGAAAGGAATCTACTTCAGAAGTCCTCACCCAGCTGTCAAAGTATTGAGCTTGCTTTGAAGCAACTTGCGCAAAACTTTGGTGTCTGTCCCTCTTTAAAGTTCTGAACTTTAATCTGTAAAATTCAGGCGTCAATTGAAACTTTTGTTGTACCTGCAGTTTAAACATCTTATAATCTCTGTGAGTGTCTTCAGCCATATCACTATATATTTCTAGAAGCTTTCCACTAATTTGTGGCCTCAGATATAACATCCATTTGTCTTCACTCACTTCAAAATCTTTACAGCACCTTTCAAAGGATATAAGGAACTTTTCTATATCATCTTCCTTGTTATATCTGGGAAACCTTTTTAAAATTACATCAGGTGCTTCAGCTCTCAAATCCCCCTCTTGGGTATCAGCATGAGGTTGAGAGTGTGTCAATCTTTGCTTCTCCAAATCTATTTCCATTCTCCTCAACTCAAATTTTGCCTGTCTGGCTCTCTCCTCAGCTTGTCTCTCTTTCTCTTTTTCCTCAACCTCCATCTTTTTCATTTCCAATTCTTTATCCTTCTGCCATCGTTTTTCCTCCCATTCTCTCTCTCTTTGCTTATCCTCCAATTTCTTCATCTCTAATTGATACTTGAGAGACATTTCAGACAAGGTTACTTGTTCTGAATCTGAGGAGGAAAGCTCTCCTGCCTCCTCTGCCAACTTTTTCTGTTTCCTGGTGGCCATTTCCAGACAAGTTTTACCTCAGCCCTTTTACCTAAAGCTGATCTCCGGCACCAAACTAACTTTTGCCAAACGAATTTCAGGCACTGAATCAGTTCTTGTTACACGGATCTCAGGCACTGAATCAGTCTTTGTTACACGTATCCCAGGCACTGAATCAGTCTTTGTTACACGTATCCCACCGCTTGGCACCAATTTGTGAAGACTTGATGTGATGACAGGGATGGAATCTTTTTGGATCCCACCGCTGCCACCAATTTGTGAAGACTTGATGTGATGACAGGGATGGAATCTTTTTGGATCCCACCGCTGCCACCAAAATGTGAAGGATTCACCTTCTACCTCTACGTATTTCACTTTTGAATGTTATCGCTGCCACCACCTTTGAAAGATGCTTTGCTCAAATAATAAGCAACATTTGAAGAAACAGTAACTTGTTTATTTATAGCACAAAGCTTGATGGTTGCAAGAATGTTATATCTTGAGGTGAACGATGTTACTTCTGTACAGTAAGTGTTGCAAGATTTCTCAATAGTTTCACTGAGCTTAGTATGGTATCAGCTTTATATTACTTGTTTCTTTCAGTTAGGAATATTGTCCTTCTTGAACTTAGTTGATCTGTACCCGATCAAACTTGGACTGGGGAGTTTAACTGGTTAACCCTAGCCCTCCTTGACTTAGGGATATAGCCTCAGCTCTTTAGTTATTCCTACTAAAGGCTCAGCAACTTTAATTTTAGCCCTTCTCCGCTAAAACTCTCTAGCTGCTCAACTTCCTCCCACAATCTCTTTTTTCCGATCACACTCCTTTCTCACTGAACAGAACCAACTGCTCTGCTCAACCGACAAACTCCAACTGCCCAATTCCAACTGCTAAATTTTGAATTCTAAGGCTTCCACCAGCAAGGTGAAGCCACGCCCCTTTTCCTGGCCATGCCTTAGAGGCTCTCAGCTTCTGTATAAGAATAGCTGAAATATATAACCTTAAACAGTCAACCTAAACATAGCAATCATGAATAAAACACAATGATCATGACATCTTTACAGTCATCTATCAGGAGTGCTAGTTGCATTGTGTATTCCTGTATGGTAGGGGGTTGGACAGGATGGTCCTGGCAGTATCTTCCAATTATATGATTGTATTATATTTTTACCCATTGACTGAAATTGTTTCTTGAAATCTTGTGAGGCACCAGTAGCAATTGCCTCAGACCATGACTTCTGAATACAGCTGACAATAATGATCTGTGGCTTGCTCTTTTAGCCAATGGTGCATGTGGCCAAGGAGGCAACTTCTCTTGAACACACAAGAAAATGACATTTGCTGCTGAGGTGTGGGGAGGAATTATGAAAGCACATGCCTTGTTCTAAAGCAGAATCATTATTCAATGAAGCTTCCAGGATCACAGCTCTCTTTTAAAGCAAGGTGCCCACTGTCTATACAACTCATTTGTAAAGGAAACAGCAAGGTTCCACAGGAGACCAAGGGAATGTGTATGACTTAAAAGTTGTGTAAATCATGATTTATGGGTAAGTAAGTAAGTAAGTAACTTTATTTTTCTATCCTGCCACCATCTCCCGGCTGGGACTTGGGATGGCTAACACGGGACAAAGGCCCGAAAACAATAACCAAAGTACAATTAAAACATTACAAAGAGTAAAAACACAATAAAACGACATTATGCAGAACAATACATCAATCCATAAAAGCTCATTTAAAACATAAAATGAGTAACAATATAATAAAATAAGATGGACCACCAATTTGGTGGAAGGGATAGCATGGAGGGGCCATTTAAACTAAAGTACAATAGTATGGGTTTAAAGGGCTTTGGGGCAAGAGCACAAAGTGAAAACATATCTCGACCGTTGGGAAGGGGGACAAATGTCCAATTTGATTGTAGGAGAAGAAAACAGTGTGAAACAGGGTAGGCTTTGTTATCACTGGAGATCTTTCAATTGCCAATCTTGGAGAATTCCAAAGAAAGTCAGAATAGGAGGCAAGCTTGGGTAACACAGGTACTAATAGGATTGACTCTTAGGCCTCCCTGTCCACAGCAATCTGTAGTTATTCTTCTAGATCCTTGGTTTTATAACCCACATGTGTGTGTCAGAGAGAAGTATGTATGTATGATGTAATAGCCATATTTCTAGTCTGCCTTTCCTGCAGAAAAAGCAGCATACATGGCTCTTCTTCCTTGCTTTATCCTCATAACAACTATGTGAGGTACATCAAATCAAACAGGAGTGGCAGTCCAATAATAATAATAATCATCATCATCATCATCATCATCATTATCATCATCATCTCAGCCGCTATCAGGACCTCAAGATCAAACTTCAAAGACTCTGGCAGAAACCAGTAATGGTGGTCCCGGTGGTGATGGGCACATTGGGTGTCGTGCCAAAAGATCTCAGCCGGCATTTGGAAACAATAGACATTGACAAAATTACGATCTGCCAACTGCAAAAGGCCACCTTACTGGGATCTGCTGCATCATCCGAAAATACATCACACAGTCCTAAACGCTTGAGAAGTGTTCGACTTGTGATTATGTGAAACGAAATCCAGCATGTCTATCTTGTTTGCTGTGCCATACTGTGTCATTGTGTTAATAATAATAATAATAATAATAATAATAATAATAATAATAATAATAATAATAACTTTATTTATATAATGCCCTATCTCTCAGGGGACTCAGGGTGGTTTCCATCATGATAAAAACAATACAATACAATATGCAATAATAAAAACAAAACCATACAACAATTTAAAAATAAAACAAGTAATAAACATAACTATACAACATACGATCCAAACTATGAAAAGTAAAACTAGTAACAATGCTCCATTTATGGGCCAGATATGGTGACCCAGAGTTCAACGTTGCAATGGCCAACTATAAAGTGCCATCTAATGGGTATCACTGGTGCATGGGTTACCTGGATCTTCTAGATCACAGTAGAACACTCTAACCAGTTCACCACACTGGTCTCACCACAATGGGTCATATCTCATTTGCAGAATCCAGAAATTCTAAGGCACCTTTCTTTTTTTTCCTACTTACATATGTTCCTCTGGTACATCACATTGTTTGTTGTGGCAATTCTGGATACCAGTCTAGTGGTATATGCCTATTGTTGGAGAAAATGCATGCAAACAACTAGTGCTGAGAAGTAGCTCAAGTGCCATTTTTCTATTGCATGTCTGAGGAACTGAGCTTTCTTAAGGCATCTCCAGGCAGGCAACACTGAGTGCTTTGATTCATTAGACAGGATCTCAACCGAAGCAAGCAAGGAAATCACTCAGGTGCCTCTTGATCACTGTAAACAGTTTCTAAACACAGAGACAACCCATGGTTCAGTGCCCTAGAAAACAGGACAGAAGAAGATATCTAAGTTCACAGGCCTTGGAACAGCTGGGCAATGAAGAAAAGCCAGCACAGCTGAAAACAGTAGGCTAGGCAACACAATAGGAAGCTGGCATTAGAAACCTAGCATATTTATGAAAAACCATTGAGAAAGGGTTTATCTCAAACATCCCACCAGGCCTACCACTCTCTCGACTGTACAGATTTATTCTCTGTCTTTCTTTACTGAGGGCAAAGGATTGCATATATTCACTGAGCATTTCTCTCTCTTTAAGGCCTAATAAGACTGCTAAGCAGGCAGCAAAGGATTTTTATCTCAGCCAGAGGAAACTAGTGATAGTATTCATGTTGCTTTCCCAAATGCCATGAGGAGTGATGTTATTGTATTCAGGATCTTCAGATGCTATTCTAGATCAGAGTTAATGCAGTGTTTCATTCAAGGGAAGCTTGGGGAGCCTGCTTGGGTCTTGGACTTATAAAATAGAACTTCCTTTGAGGGGAAACATTAGTATGGTGAATTCTTTCACAAGTGTGTAAAAGCAACTGTAGAATGGTATCATCACCTGACTCCAAAATAACTCTAGAGATTACCATTTCTTATATGAGCGTTGTATCAGCTCTGATGGTTTCATTTGACTGCTTGAGGCCATCTTTAGACAGAGGGAAATGACTACTTCAGATACAGAGTTGTCTGCCCTCCATCCTTCAACTTCTGCTAAGTCACATAACCCATTCTCCACCACTGAGTTAGCCTGCTGCTCTTGCTATCCTATCCTTAGTGTTGAAGCAAAGTTCAGATAGATACAGTCCATTTCTGAAGCAAAGGTCACTGCCTTGTCCTTCACATCAAACATCAAAATGTCTCAGGCCAGCTCCGACTAGCCTCTCAGAGATCATTCCCATTTGACCTTTATTGAAATAGTAGATCTCCATTCATGGCATAGTGGTTAATTCTGATAGTCCCCGTGATAGTCCCCAAGTACAGTTTAAAAAATCAAACCATCATGTTGATCACTATTAACATACCAAGGGTGTCAGTTTGTAGCTCTGCTAGGAACGGGAGCTTTGAAAAGCAAATGGCCTCAATTGTCCATTCAAACCGAAGTCATCCCAAAGCTGAGAAGAAACTAACTGCCTTGAGCAGATAGAAGATGTCCTCATTGCTCTTGGTAGCCAAAAAGCCCTTGGTCACTTTGGAAATTAAACAAACAAAATTAAAAAATAAACACATACAGGGACACATAAAATAGGATAGGTAAAAGGTAAAGGTTTCCCCCTTTTTTTTCATGTCAGGAGCAACCAGAGTTGCTTCTGGAGTGAGAGAAGTGGCCGTCTGCAAGGACGTTGCCCAGGGGATGCCCGGATGTTTTGATGTTTTACCATCCTTGTGGGAGGCTTCTCTCATGTCCCCGCATGGAGCTGGAGCTGATAGAGGGAGACAGTTCAGCAACAGTGGGTTTGACATCCCAAATCAGAAATGATTAATTATACCAACAGTCTTAATAATCCCAAGTGATGATAAATGAAATGTAAACCTTGTGTAAAAAAGTATGGTGATCAGCTGTGTAGGAATGAATTCACTATAGCCCTACATATTTATTTATTTATTTATTTATTTACAGTATTTATATTCCGCCCTTCTCACCCCAAAGGGGACTCAGGGCGGATCACATTACACATATAAGGCAAACATTCAATGCCTTTAACATAGAACAAAGACAAGACAAACATAGGCTCTGAGCTGGCCTCGGAACTCATGACCTCTTGGTCAGAGTGATTTGTTGCAGCTGGCTGCAGCTGGCTTGCTGCTCACCAGCCTGTGCCACAGCCCGGGCCTTTACTGAGCATGTTGAAGCTTTCTCGCTCCAGCCCTCTCTGTCTCCAGATTCACTGCTGTCCACACATGGAAAGCAATGCATTAAAAGAAATCTTCCTCTATGTGTAAATATTCACAATGCAAGCACAAACCAAACTTCTCCCCCAAGCTCCCCATATAAAAGAACATCTGCATGTAGGAGAGTTCTCTTGTTCGGGATCATTGCTCACCATGTGAGGAAAATTGTGGATCTAGAGGTGAACGGTTAATGGGACAAGGCCATTTTTTTACTTTCATGTTGGTTCAATACACTTTATGAAAAAGTGAACTGCAACAGATTCCATATATAATATTATATGCTTGTCCAATTCATGGTTTAAATTTTGAATGGAATAGTAAATCTAGACCAGCCTTTTCAACTTGGTGGCTTCCAGACAGGTTGGACTAGCTTTTTTATCAGTCTCAGCTAGAACAAGCAGGGAGTGGCAGTAGATGTGGTCCAACATATCTATAGGGCACCAGGCTGTAAAAGCCTGCTCCAGACTAAAGTTGTTTGCATTTTTTTGGACTCTACATCCCTAATTAGCATGTAGTTTCAAAAAAATAGTAGCATCCCCAAGTTCTAGTTGAGTTCTCTGCAGTGGAAGAAACATTCCTATATCCTACTTCAGAAGCAGGTCAGAAACACCACTTCTTAAATTTAAATCACTGCATAAATTTAACACAAGTTGCCCTCAAGCCTACTAAAGGCATTTGGCCTTTTGGGGGAAATGAGATCCAAGTGCCTATTGAAACTTTGGCAGTATAGAGGGAGAGAAAATACCAAAGAGTATTCATGCTTCGAACACTACATATGCTGCACAACATTCCAACAAAGCCCATCTTGTATAGAAAGGCAGATGAATTCCAGGACTCCGCTAAGGAAAACAACAAGGAAATTTGTAACATTACACCATATGGATGAGGTATTAAATATGTATAACTGAGTACAAACACATCTATAATGAAGGGCTGGAGCCAAGTTCTTCTTATACATTTTTAAAATGCTTTCTAGGTATAAACCTGTGCTAACAGGATTTTTATTTTTTATTTTTTTAAAAACAGCTTTTTATAGAATACTAGCTGTGCCTGGCCACGCGTTGCTGTGGCGAAGTCTGGTGGTATGGGAAATACAGTATTGAGGAACTGGTGGTAGTTAAGGTAAAGGGTAAAGGTTTTCCCGTGATATTAAATCCAGTCGTGTCTGATTCTGGAGGTTGGTGCTCATCTCCATTTCTAAGCCGAAGAGCCGGCGTTGTCCGTAGACACCTCCTCATGTGGCCATTGGCATGACTGCATGAAGCGCCGTTACCTTCCCACCGGAGCGGTACCTATTGATCTACTCACATTGGCATGTTTTCGAACTGCTAGGTTGGCAGGAGCTGGGGCTAACAGCGGGCCCTCACTCCGCTCCCAGGATTTGAACCTAGAACCTTTTGGTCCGCAAGTTCAGCAGCTCAGTGCTTTAACACACTGTGCCATCAGGGGCCCCTTTTACACTGCCATATAATCCAGTTCAAATCAGATAATCTGTATTTTATAGGCAGTGTGGAAGAGGCCTAAGTGAGGCCTAACTCTGCCTGTCCCCTGGGCTGAGTCGGTTGCTAGGAAACCAAGTGGGTGGAGCATAGCCTTCTAACTGGCAGCAATTGGATAAAAACAATTATTCCTCTCCCTCTAATTAGGATTTTATTTTTCTTTTCTTTTTGTTGTATGAATGTAGAGGCATGGATGAGGGGTTGTGCTGCCAAGTTTAGTGTTTCTGGGATGTGTAGTTTTGTTGTTTTGTCCTAGGCTGAAATTTCATTACTCTTTTATATATTTAGATAGGACATACTTTTTAATCTGGTTGGAGGTGCAGTAGAGTCTCACTTATCCAACATTCTGGATTATCCAACGCATTTTTGTAGTCAATGTTTTCAATACATCGTGATATTTTGGTGCTAAATTCGTAAATACAGTAATTACTACATAGCATTACTGCGTATTGAACTACTTTTTCTGTAAGCGAATATGTTGGATAATAAGGAGAGATTAAGGAAAAGGCTATTAAACATCAAATTAGGTTGTGATTTTACAAATTAAGCACCAAAACATCATGTTATACAACAAATTTGACACAAAAAGTAGTTTAATACGCAGTAATGCTATGTAGTAATTACTGTATTTACGAATTTAGCACCAAAATATCATGATGTATTGAAAACATTGACTACAAAAATGCGTTGGATAATCCAGAATGTTGGATAAGCGAGTGTTGGATAAGTGAGACTCTACCTTAATTCATATAATTTTTAAAAATAAATAATCATCTCTTCAGTTATCCTTTTCTCTCTCAACCCCCTCCCTCTCCCCTTTTTTGAAGGACCTATTTCTAAGAAGCAGATAAACTGTTGTAATATCAGACACCTTTGGTTATGATATATACCAGATGGAATTAAAGACTCATGTTGAACCTGGCTTGTTGACAGTGGATTTCCTAAAGCAGGGAAATCGTCTGGGGTGGCAATTATCAAAACATGTGACTTTGGTTGGTAGGAATTAACCAAAGCTGGGCAGTGCTATAAGAATAATCTGGTCATCAAATTACTTTTCAATAGATTAAGGAGACTCAGTTTCCACCAAAATCTCTGTCACCCCTTCACAGCCCGCCCCTCCCGGGTTTTTAGTAACAAATAACCTTTGCAAATGGTAAGCTTGTTGTTGAACCACGATAATCCCCCCCCCCCAAAAAAAAGATTTATAGTTCACCAAAGGCTCTGCAATAAATGCATTATTATTTTCCAATACTTTTAAAACTTTCGCTACTTTGGAACAGCAGAGATCAGGAGTGCTCAGCAGCAGCTTCATCCCCACAAAGATTTGGATAACTTTATTATGGACCCACAGCTGTTGAATAAATAGCATACAGGAATTTGCGAATCCCTCATAACCGGGGAAATAAACTATACAGACACATACTACACAGTGTCAGGTAATACTCTGATTGAAAACTTTATCTTTCCAACCCTTTAATAAACTGTATCTATTTTTCTTGTATCCTTCTGTGTAACCTATATATCTATGTGTACTGTATTTATTTATTTATTTATTTACAGTATTTATATTCCGCCCTTCTCACCCCGAAGGGGACTCAGGGCGGATCACATTATAACACACATAGGGCAAACATTCAATGCCCATGGGATTGGATTCAATTCTGACTAAACTATCTGTCCTCCAGATTGCACCACTACTTTATGACCCTGTTTTCTGTGGTTTATTCCTATTCCCTTTCTCACCTCGAGTTTTTAACCTAGTCTTCATGTGGCCCGCCCTTGGTTTTATTGTTCTTTTGATTTTGCTTAATGTAGTGTATATTATCTTTTATTGTATTGTTTAATGTGTTATGATTTGTTGTTTTATTTATATTCTGTGATATTGTATTTTTCTGGGCATTGCCCCATGTAAGCCGCCCCGAGTCCCCGTTGGGGAGATGGTGGCGGGGTATAAATAAAGTTTATTATTATTAATATTATTATTAAACTACTGTCCAGATGGAGCACCAGCACCCTGTCCCTTCATTCATTAGCCCAAGGAGAAGGGACGGATCATGACCATGTCTCAGCTGCATGGGGATCTGTGTGAGTTTCTGGCCATTGCAGATACCACATTCTGAAATGTGCTGCTTATGAGGTAAAGGTAAAGGTTTTCCCCTGACGTTAAGTCCAGTCATGACCGACTCTGGGGGTTGGTGCTCATCTCCATTTCTAGCTGAAGAGCCGGGGTTGTCCATAGACACCTCCAAGGTCATGTGGCCGACATGACTGCATGGAGCCCTGTTGCCTTCCTGCCAGAGCGGTACCTATTGATCTACTCACATTTGCATGTTTTCGAACTGCTAGGTTGGCAGGAGCTGGGGCTAACAGCGGACGCTCATTCCGCTCCTGGGATTTGAACCTGGGACCTTTTGGTCTGCAAGCTCAGCAGCTCAGCACTTTAACACACTGTGCCACCACCAGGGGCCCCTGCTGCTTATGAATGTCTTCTAAAAGAACTGTTAAATGCTCATACAAAAATCAATGGATTTTGGATCATAGCAAGGTGCTTGCAAAGCCTTCTCACACTTAAGCTTTGATTTAATTTATTTCTTTGTTTTTCATATTTAGGATGAAAGAGAGTATTGCATGTGTCTCCAGCACAGGAGCAGCTGTTTAGGACTTTAGCTCAGAAGCCAGCCAGCAATAAGAAAAGGAAAGGACCTTTTGGCACCCTAACTCACACGCTTTTGGTACAACATGAGACTGTGAAGTGCTTAGGAATTAACAAGCGTACAGAAAGTAGTAAAGGTCCTGTTTTATAGCAAGAGAAATTCATTTTCACAAAGAGTAGGTATAAATATAGAAGTCGTTAATATGCTCTCTGTTGCACTGGGTTTAATTGAGCCATTTTCTTGTATTCGTGCCATGTGTTCTGTTCAGACAAGAATTGATTTACCAGTGTCTTGCTGGACATTTCACTATGAAACTTTTTCCAAACACAAATGAAACCCAAATATATTCGCATTTTCCTCCTTTTTGCTATATAGCCTTGTTTTAATGCTTTGTTGTTGTTGTTTTTCTTTGAAGAAGAGGAAACATTTAACTAAGGAGAAGGAATACTTAATTTATTTATTTATTTACAGCATTTATATTCCGCCCTTCTCACCCCGAAGGGGATTCAGGGCGGATTACAATGAACACATATATGGCAAACATTCAATGCCAACAGACAAACAACATATATAGACAGACCTTCTTGCCTTCTTTGCCTCGGTCTTCTCACAAAAAGAAAGCCATCTTCAACCTCAGCAACATGGAATGGACGAAGGATTGGGGGAAATCCAACCCCAAATAGGGAAACAAGTTGTCCAGGAACACCTGGCCACTCTAAACGAATTCAAGTCCCCAGGGCCAGATCAGCTACATCCAAGAGTATTGAAGGAACTAGCGGAAGTTATTTCAGAACCACTGGCAATCATCTTCGAGAGTTCTTGGAGAACAGGAGAAGTCCCAGCAGATTGGAGGAGGGCGAATGTGGTCCCTATCTTCAAGAAGGGAAAAAAGAACGACCCAAACAATTACCGTCCGGTCAGCCTCACATCAATACCAGGCAAGATTCTGGAAAAGATCATTAAGGAAGTGGTCTGCAAACACTTAGAAACAAATGCGGTCATTGCTAATAGTCAACACGGATTTACCAAAAACAAGTCATGCCAGACTAATCTGATCTCTTTTTTCGATAGAGTTACGAGTTGGGTCGATACAGGGAATGCCGTGGATGTAGCATATCTAGATTTCAGTAAGGCCTTCGACAAAGTCCCCCACGACCTTCTGGCAAACAAACTAGTAAAATGTGGGCTAGACAAAACTACGGTTAGGTGGATCTGTAATTGGCTAAGCGAACGAACCCAAAGGGTGCTCACCAATGCGTCGTCTTCATCATGGAAAGAAGTGACAAGTGGAGTGCCGCAGGGCTCCGTCCTGGGCCCGGTTCTGTTCAACATCTTTATTAACGACTTAGACGAAGGGTTAGAAGGCACGATCATCAAGTTTGCAGATGACACCAAACTCGGAGGGATAGCTAACACTCCAGAAGACAGGAGCAGAATTCAAAACGATCTTGACAGACTAGAGAGATGGGCCGAAACTAACAAAATGAAGTTCAACAGGGACAAATGCAAGATACTTCACTTCGGCAGAAAAAATGGAAATCAAAGATACAGAATGGGGGACGCCTGGCTTGACAGCAGTGTGTGCGAAAAAGATCTTGGAGTCCTCGTGGACAACAAGTTAAACATGAGCCTACAATGTGATGCGGCAGCTAAAAAAGCCAATGGGATTTTGGCCTGCATCAATAGGGGAATAACGTCTAGATCCAGGGAAGTCATGCTCCCCCTCTATTCTGCCTTGGTCAGACCACACCTGGAATACTGTGTCCAGTTTTGGGCACCGCAGATGAAGGGAGATGCTGACAAGCTGGAAAGCGTCCAGAGGAGGGCAACTAAAATGATTAAGGGTCTGGAGAACAAGCCCTATGAGGAGAGGCTTAAAGAGCTGGGCATGTTTAGCCTGCAGAAGAGAAGGCTGAGAGGAGACATGATAGCCATGTACAAATATGTGAGGGGAAGTCATAGGGAGGAGGGAGCAAGCTTATTTTCTGCTGCCCTGCAGACTAGGACACGGAACAATGGCTTCAAACTACAGGAAAGGAGATTCCACCTGAACATCAGGAAGAACTTCCTCACTGTGAGGGCTGTTCGGCAGTGGAACTCTCTCCCCCGGGCCGTGGTGGAAGTTCCTTCTTTGGAGGCTTTTAAGCAGAGGCTGGATGGCCATCTGTCGGGGGTGCTTTGAATGCGATTTCCTGCTTCTTAGCGGGGGGTTGGACTAGATGGCCCTTGAGGTCTCTTCCAACTCTACTATTCTATGATTCTATGATTCTATGATTCAGACACAGAGGCATTTAACTTTTTTTTTCCAGCTTCACGATTCTGGCCACAGGGGGAGCTGTTGCTTCACTGTCCAGTAGTGGCTGTACTTCCTCATTCCATTCCTCGTGTTTTGCTGGCAGTTTTTATGATGTTGTAAATTAGTTAAATTAGCCTCCCGCATAAAGCGTACCTAAATTTCCCTAATTGACAGATACAACTGTCTTTCGGGGCTGCATAGGTCAACAGCAAGCCAGGCTATTTAATGGTCGGGGGCTTAACCCGACCCGGGCTTCGAACTCATGACCTCTAGGTCAGTAGTGATTTATTGCAGCTGGTTACTAGCCAGCTGCGCCACAGCCCAGCCCTTAACTGCAATGCCTTTGGATGATGGTATTTAAATTTAAATTTTAAGGGATTTTAATTACAATTCCCTGTATGCCAGGGAATCCTTTACATTCTAGTTCTGTGGAGAAGCTTGTAGGGATTTGTTTTGTTTTTTTTACTCCATGGCAATTCACAAGTCTCTAGAGTCTTTGGGTAATATTGGTACTGTTAATGCAGCATAAAACTACTGTTCAGTATGTACTTCAGATAAGAACTTGGACAACTTAGTTTTTGGACTTTGACAATAAGAATATCCAAGCCATTGTGTCTACCGAGAGATTCTAAGAGTTGCAGTCTAAAGAATAAGTTGTTGAAGCTCTGGGTTCAGCTCTGCCTAAATAAACCTTATCTATCTATAGCTAAACTTTACTGAAAGCTCATTTCAAGTCTTTTCTGTTGCTCAGGTCACAGATCCGCCAGCCTTTGCTTTATATTGCCATCAGCTAAAAGGAGCATAACCTCCCACGAGGTTGTCTGGAAGGTTTTGTAGGCTTATAAATGTGGGTTGAAAGAGGCAACTGCTCACTTTACTAACCCAATAAATAATCTTTAAATGATTCCCTTCTTGTCTATATCTGCTGTGAAAAGATATCAGATGGGCTGCCTGAAACTGAACAAGCCAAGACAAGAAACATACAGCCATGTGGTGACAGAGACATTTCACAGGAAAAATAAAAAGAAATGTTGCAGATTTCAACAGTGTCGGTGCTGAAGTCATTTTGTAACTAAACTCAGTGTTTATTTGTTTAAAGTAACTTGTTGCCTTCCAGATGTCTTGTACTTCCGCAACTTGTTGCCTTCCAGATGTTTTGTATTTAAGTTGCTAGGTCATAATGAGCCCATACTCTCAGATGTCAGGATCAAAAACTGAGATTTTGGAATGTACGGCTTCATAGAGTCCAGGCCCAGGGAACATTACAAGGTTGATGCTATAAGTGACACCCTTTAGTGATATTGTTAAGCTTTATATGTTAAGCATCAAACACAGTTGTTCATGGTATGTCAATATATATATATAAATATACACACATACATACACACACACATACACTAGCTGTGCCCGGCCACGCGTTGCTGTGGCGAAGTATGGTGGTATGAGAAATAAAGTACTGAGGAACTGGTGGTAGTTAAGGTAAAGGGTAAAGGTTTTTACCTTACATTAAGTCCATTATAAATGGGTTATATAGCTGTGTGGAAGGGCCTTGAGTCTACACTGCCATATAATCCAGTTAAAATCAGATAATCTGTATTTGATAGACAGTGTGGAAGAGGCCTGAGGCCTAACTCTGCCTATCCCCTGGGCTGAGTGGGTTGCTAGGAGACCAAGTGGGCGGAGCTTAGTCTTCTAACTGGCAGCAATTGGATAAAATCAATTATTCCTCTCCCTCTAATTAGGACTTTATTTTTCTTTTCTTTTTGTTGTATGAACGTAGAGGCATGGATGAGGGGTTGTGCTGCCAAGTTTAGTGTTTCTGGGATGTGTAGTTTTGTTGTTTTGTCCTAGGATGAAATTTCATTACCCTTTTATATATATAGATATAGATATAGATATATTGATGAAAACACATCAACACACACTTTTCAAGGCAATGCTCTTATCCTAACATTTCTTTCTTTTCATTCCAAGACAAAAAAGAGGGACCAGGCTTTGAGATATGACACCCCTTATTGTATTAAAACTCCTTTTGTCCCTAGACTGCATATTTATTGGTAATGGTAGTTATAGTACAGTGCTATATTGCGGGAAGCAACTTTAATATATATCTTGTATTCCAAATAAGTAATCAGCTTGTTACTCTGCTCCCTATTCCAATTTTTAATTTCTCTTCTGCTTACTAGCTGTTTTAAGCTCCATGCTTCCCATAACCCCTCACTTACTATTTTCCCATTCAATCTGAGCAGCTTCCTGAGTTTATTCCTTCTATAAATGCTTCCTTTGTATTATCAAAGCCCATTCACAATAAACCTATGTCATATGCCAGGGCTGTGCGAGAATCATGCACCTGGGCTAACCCAGTGAATCTTATACCTAAGCACAAGAATGATTCGTATCTAGCCACACATTGAACCAAAAATATATTTAATATAATGCAGGTCCTCTTTCTGTGTTAGGACAGAAGATATCATCACTCCCCACCATTGACTAGTGGAAGTTTTAATCCAGCAACCACTGAATTGCCTACTGCTCCTGAAGAATCTACATCAAAAAGCAGGATATGGTGGCAAAGCTATACAGCTTCAAACTGTTTCTGAAATATCACATTTGCAGAATTGTATGGGTTCAGAGATGCAGTATTGTATTGTAGTGATTTATCTAGGACCACAGATAGAGATTCCATGTCTGGTGAGTGTGTGCTAAATCAAATAGGCCAGGACAGAAAAATCAACTCACCAGGTTGAAGACAAGCCACAAAGGTTTATTACGATTTGGCCAAAAAGGATGCAGGTTCAGCAATTTGCTTCAAAATGTACAAGCATAGATATACAGGGAGATGCAAGTTCTGACAACCATTCAAACCTCCTACTCCCTCCCCTGATTGGCTGGAAAAGAGGCTGGATCTGTGCCGGGATTGGCTGAAAGCTCTATTGATGTCACCGCCTCCAGGCAGGGAGAATGACAGCCAGGAATTGACTAGAGCTGTGAGGGCACAGTCTGGGGAAAAAATAGTATAGATATGCTGATGAACTTTTTATTAGTTAAAATGTCCATGCTAAACAAAGATCTGGAGCTCCGAAAACAAAGGTGCAAGACTCAAGAAACAAAGATGCTGATCTTGGGTATAAGCAAGGGCTTGGCTGTCAATAAATAAGTTGACAAAAATATAGGAAACGGCAGACTCCAAGCTTCATGTGAATTGTACAAACATTTTGGATTTTTCTGCCTGGCAAAGGAAATCATCTATCTTTGCATACACACAATGAATCTGATTATTACCTGCCTTGGAAAATAGTCAGAGGGATTTGCCCAACCTTTTCCATTCCCAGGAGATTATGTGAACAGGATCACCTGGTGGTGAACATGATGCTCTTGTTGCATGCCTTCAAGATGTTTCTGATTTATGGCAACCCTAAGGCAATCCTATCATTAGATTTTCTTGGGGTGATAATATGTGACACACCGAAAATTACCCAGTGGTTTTCTATGGACAAATGAGGAATTGAACCATGGTCTCTAGAGCTGTAGACCAATGCTCAAACTGCTACACTACACTGGCTAACAGTAGTAAATATGAAATAATAAATTAAGTAATCAACACATTTGCTGCCATTTCAAAGCAACCACAATTAGCCACACCAGTATAAACCAACATTATGGAATGAAAATAAATATGTCTATGACACAAAGCATTTTTCTCTCTAGTCAGTGGTAGAATTTTTATATGTATTTAATTTCATTCCAGCAACTATTTGGAAATAAGTGGCCATTTTTGGAAGAAAAAAACTATTTTATGAACTCTGAAATATAAGTCAAGAGTATCATTGTATATGTCAGTAAACCAGAAGAATGTCATTTCAGTAGGAAGTAAGGTAGATTCTTAGCAAAGTTCAACAGCCCACTCTGGAATAAATTGAAAGATTAAATGAGTAATTAATTTTTAAGAGGAGGTTTTTGTGTTTACTTCTCCTAACACCTAATAGTCATGTTAATAGCTGTTTGGGTGTGTGTGTGTGTGTTTTGGTTTGGGTGTGATTTAGGGTTTTTTTTTTATTTGAGGTGGGTGTTTTGTTTTTGTTGTTTTTATGATGATGATGATGATTTCTTTCAGATTGCCCTGAACCCAATTAATTGTGAGTTGACTGAAGGTACCAGAGACTCCTGATGAAAAACAATATATTTTCTGTAATTGGAACAGGAGGGTGCTTCCATGACTATCTTTATTAAAAGTTCTCTTGGTTTATCCTGTGATAACAGCAGATGCCTTTTTTTTTTTACAAGGATGAAGTCATGCCTGGTTCAGTGATTTCTTCCTAGAAAGGGTACATTTATTTATACAAATATTATGTGAGTAGGGAAAGTCGGTAGAATTGTACTTTCTAAGTGTTGGGCTGCAACTTTGGAGAGCAGGGTTCAAACCCTCCACTTGGCCATGGAAACTCACTGGATGACTTCACCCTCAAAGGAAGGCAAAGAGAAAAGTCCAATGGACAAATTTTGCTTCCTCTTAGCATCACCGTAAGTCAGAAACAACTTGAAAATCCACAACACTATATCTAAGACTTAGATATTATAGCAAAACTATCATCGGTCAGGTTTCCAACTGCAGATCAGTTCAGCAGGACCACCTGAGGACATAAGTGAGAGTGAAGCAGTCACTTCAAGCAGCAAGCCTGGGGTGTCACTAAAGAACCATGACTCATTTGCTTAAATTATTTTTGAAATAATAATGAATTTGCTTATTTTTGTCTCTTTTTCTCACCAGCTAGCACAGGGAGTTACAGATTAGATTTTATCTGTTTCTCAGTTGCCTACTAACCCGACTGGTTTTGAGTCCTATACCCTGAAGGTACTACTATAGGTCCTTGTCTCAAGGGCAAGAGTTCTAGTTTCTCTGTCTCAGGCAGCAAAAAGTCTTGGCTCTGCCCTGTAGCTCACTCTTTTTCCTCTCAATTGTTTCAAGAGCTATGTGATGCTGCTGTTCCCAGAATCCTCCATTTTCTTAGTTTTTTTTTTTAATAATTTTTATTAAATTTTGAAAATAACAATAAAATGGGTTAGGAAAGTATGGGGGGGGGTAAGAAAGGATGGGGGGTAGGGAGGGGGTGGTAGAAAGTGAGGGGGAAAGGGGTAATAAGGGCAGGGGGGGGTCAGGGTCCTTGTCGATTCTTGACTTCCATTCTTCTCTATAAAGTTGTCGTAACTATTTGTATTATTTATGTTGTTGGTATCATTCATTTTTTTTTTGTGTCGACAGTTGACACTTCTCCTTCGCGTTAAGGGCTTTATAACAATATTCTAACTTTTTCTTTCTTCATCCAGTCCTTTACCAGTGTCCAATCTATCCCTTTTTTTGGCTTATTTTGTGTTGTTGATAGCAGGAACGTTAGGTAGTCCATATTCATTATATCCCATATTCTTTTTATCCATTCTTCCACTTTGGGTATTAATTTCTGTTTCCATAATCTTGCAAGAACTAATCTGGCAGCTGTTGTTAAGTGTGTAAAGATTTTGTCTTCATTCTTTCCCCATTGGTTATTCGTCATACCCAATAGAAAGAATTCTGGGAGTAGTGGTATTTTTATCTTTAAAATTTTTTGACATTTGTCATGGATTTCCCTCCAGTACGGTTTTACCTTCTCACAAGACCACCACATGTGTAGATATGATCCTTCACCTCTTCCACATTTCCAGCATTTAATCTTCTTTCCTTTGGTAAATTTTGATATCCTTTTTGGGGTCAGGTGCCACCTATAGAACATTTTCCACCAATTTTCTTTCAATTCATAGGCATATGTATAATTTAATTTTTTCCCCCATAAAAGTTCCCATTCCTCTAATAGTATAGTTCTTCCTAGATCTCTTGCCCAATTTGTCATGCACTCTTTTATTTGTTCCTTCTCAGTACTCCATTCCAATAGAAATTTATACATTTTTGCAATTTTCCTCTTTCCCTTGCTTAATATTACATCCCATGGTGTTACCTTATCCTCGAATCCCTGAATCTTATCTTTATTGAAGCTTTCTTTTAATTGATAATACTGGAGCCAGGTTAGATTACCATATTTTAATTTTAATTCTTCCTGTGATTTTAATTTTATTTCCCTTCCTTCTTTTTCTAGTATATCTCTATACGTAGGCCATGTGTTCCATCCCAGTTCTCTTCTCTGGCGTGCTTCCATAGAAGACACGCAGAGGGGGGTTTTATTATAGATTCTCTGTTTATATTTATTCCAGATCTTGAGTAAGGCCGAACGAATAAAATGGTTGCCAAATTTTTTTTCGATTGGTGCTTTGTTGTACCATAGGTACGCATGCCAGCCGGCTCGCAAATCATGTCCTTCCAGGGTCAACATTTTCTTATTGCTTAAATTAATCCAATCCCTTACCCAATCTAATCCGCAGGCTTCTGAGTAAAGGGCAAGGTTCGGTAAACCTAAACCCCCTCTATTTTTGGCATCTGTCAAATTTGTAAAGTTTATTCTTGGTTTCTTATTATTCCAGATGAATTTTGATATATCTTTATTCCATTCTTTGAATAACTTCTGGTTCCTAATTATTGGAAGGTTTTGGAAAAGATATATCATTTTTGGTAATACATTTGATTTAATAACCGCTATTCTACCCAATAAGGATAATTTTAATGAAGACCAATTCTTGAGATTGTTTTTAATTTCTTTCCATTTATTGATATAGTTGTTTTGGAGTAACTGTGAATTCTTTGTTGTTAGATATATTCCTAGATATTTTATTTTGGTTGGCGTTTTCATACCTGTGATATCTCTTATCTGGGATTGTCTTTCTTTTGATACATTTTTGGTTAATATCATGGATTTATCTTTATTTATTCTGAAACCTGATATTTTGCCGAAGTCTTCTATTTCCCGTAGCCACTTTTTGATATTATTTAATGGATCCTCTATAATGCACACTAAGTCATCCGCAAAGGCACGGAGTTTGTATGTCTCTTTGCCTATTTTTAAGCCTTTTAAATTGTCGTCATCTCTCAGATTATTAAGGAGTAATTCTAATGACATTACAAATATTAGTGGGGATAGGGGACATCCTTGCCTAGTCCCCTTCTCCACCCTAATTTTGTTAGATGATTGACCATTTACCCAGATATTTGCCGTCTGATCTTCATATATAGCTTGTATCGCGTTCATAAAATTATTCCCTATATCCATTTCTCTCATTAACATTTTAAATAAATCCCAATTTATACGGTCAAATGCCTTTTCCGCATCAACCGTCATTATGGCTACTTCTTTTTGATTATGTTTTTCATAGTATTCAATTATATTTACTAAACTTCGTACGTTGTTTTTAATACTCCTATCTGGTAAAATTCCCGATTGTTCTTCTTTTATCCAATTTGTTAAATATAATTTTAGTCTTTCCGCAATAATTAAAGCAAAGATTTTATAATCCGTATTTAATAGGGAAATAGGTCTATAATTTTTGATGTTATTGGGGTCCGAATTGTCTTTAGGTAGCAGTATTATGTTAGCTTCTTTCCAAGATTTAGGTATCTGTTTTTGATGTAGGGCGTTATTCATAACTTTTTGTAAGTGGGGTATCAGATCATCTTTCAATCTTTTATAGTAAATTGGCGTTAGGCCGTCTGGACCCGGTGCTTTATTGGGATCTAATTTCCTTATAGCAATATCGATTTCTTTATGTGATATATCCTTGTTTAGCATCTCCCTTTGGTCATCTGTTAGTCTTTGTATCTTTTGTCTCCCCAAGTATAGCATAACTTCTTCTCTATTTATATAGTCACTTTTATATAGGTTTCCAAAATATTTGCTAAATTGGTCCATAATCTCTTTCTCTGATGTATAAACTTTGGTTCCGTCTTTTATCTGGGTTATCCATTGTTCCTGTCTTTTCCTCCTTAGTGTGCGTGTTAGCCATTTACCCGGCTTGTTTGCGTTTTGGAAATGGTACTGTTTTACAAATTTCAACTCTTTAGCCCTTTGTTCCATTTCCAATTGCTGACGTTGTTTATTAAGGTAATCTAATTCCTGTCCTAATTTTGAGTTTTTGGGGTTTTTCTTTAAATTCTTTTCAGCCAATTCTATTGCTTTATGTATTTCTAATGACTTTTGATTTCTTAATTTATTTTTTATAGCATTTTGTTGAATAAAATTACCCCTCATGACGGCCTTACTTGCGTCCCAAATAATGCCATCATCTACATCCGCTGTTGTGTTGAACAAAAAATATTCTTTAAGAAGTTTTTTATTTTTCTCTATATCTTCTTCCTTTTGTAGTAGGTTTTCATTAAGTCTCCATTTTTTCATACCGGGTTTGTAGTTCAATTTTAACTCTAGCGGGCAATGATCTGTGTCTTTCCTTGGTAATATACTAATCTTATTTATTTTTGTGGATATCGTTTTGGTTGACCAAATCATATCAATTCTGGACCAATTATTATGCCTGCTTGAAAAATATGTATAGTCCTTCTCTGTCCCATGATATAATCTCCATATATCTACCAAATCGTATTCTTTCTTTAGATTTATAAAGCTTTGGGGTAATTGACCTAGGTTTTCCTGGCCTTTCTTCTTACTCTGTATTTGTCTATCAATTTTATTGTCTATCACTCCATTAAAATCTCCTAAGAGTATAAGGTCATCGAATTTTTGTTCTCCAATTAGTTCCCTCAATTTCTTTACAAATTTTCCTTTTGATCCGTTTGGTGAATATATATTACAAATTAGTAGTCTATGTCCTCCTCTTTCTATCCGAATGGCAACTATTCTTCCCTCGGTGTCTTTAAAGGCTAATTCAGAAGGGATGTTGTTTTTTACATATATTACCACCCCCTTCTTTTTATCTGGTGCTGCCGAATAGTATTCCTTTCCTAGTGCTTTTTGGGATAGTAGTGCTACAAATCTTTGGGAAATATGAGATTCCTGTAGGGCAATCACATCATACTTCTGCTTCTTCAATTGTGAGAAAATTTTATTTCTTTTCTGGGGGCAATTTAGTCCATTGACATTGTTTGAGTAGCATCTCAAACTCCAGTCCATCTTCAACTTCTTTCCTCTTCTTCTGTCTTTTGATCCTTATCCACTTCCTCCTCTTCTTCGATGGTTCCCAGGTCCAACACACCTACACCATATTGTATTCCCAATTGTTCTGGCGATTCATCTCTGAGCCGTTTGCTTGGAATTCCTTTACTTGGGGTCTTGTTATCCAATGAATCCTTTTTTAGTCTCTTGTAGAAATCTCTAGCTTTCTCTTCAGTGGTTAGCCAAAATCGCTCTCCTTTATATGTTGCCATAATCCCCTCTGTTCTTTCCCAGCGAAATTTGATTTGCAGTCTCTTAAGTTCTTCAGTTAAAAACATGTACTTCTTTCTCTTTGCTAGAGTAGTCAGAGGTATTTCTTTCAGGATCGCAACTCTCCTTCTTTGGTATACTATTGGTGCTTTGTTACTGGCCTTTAAGATTTCGTCCCTTATTGATTTCTTTGTGAAGTGCACTATAACATCACGTACCACCTTGTGACGCCTCATGTAACTTGTTGATATTCTATAAACCCGGTCAACCTTCTCCTCCATTTCCTTGGTAGTGCATTCCATTAAATTTGCTGTTATTTGTATGATTATTTGTTTGATGTCTTCCTTGGGGTCTTCCTCTACATTTCGATATCTTAATTGAAATTCCATTACTTGTTGTTCTAACTTTTCTTGCATATTCTCCAGTTTTGAGTTTTTTTCTTCTATTTCTGTTATTTTGTCAAGTTTTGCTGCCTGTTTTTTCTGTTGGTCCATCATTTGCTGTCTTTCTATTTTCATATCTCTCATTTCTTGTTGTAGATTCCCCATATCTTGTTTCAGTTTTGACATGTCGTTTCTCACTTCACTTAGGTCATCTGTTAATTTCTGTCTCATATCATACATCTGTTCTTGGAGTTGGTCCTGTTTTTCGGGAAGGCGTTGCAGTTCCTTCATAACGTCTTTCAATGTAAATTCCTCTTGCAGTGAGGGTCTTCTTGTAGTGTTGAAGCTTAACTTCCTTTCCTCCTTGTCTCCTTTCATTTTTAAATTTGCCATTATTCTTTTTGTAGTAAGGTCCTATTTACAGACAGCCTAATCTAATAGATTTATTTGATCAAAATCTATCTATCTTGCTAGCTTTATCTGCAAGTCAGTTACTATATTGCTTTTAATTAATTACAAACAATTGATTATTACGGGAACTGAGGGCAAGGCTATAGGGATGGAAAGAGAATCCTAGTACAATTGCAACACAGCTGCAGTACTTTGAAGCTCTGCCTCAGGAGCTGGCAGGCAATATTCTTATAACTGCTCTTGCTGGGCTGGGAGAAGCTAACTGAGGTTTGGCTATAGATCACTGCACATTCCTAACTGAATTGAACAGTTGAACAATTGATTATTGTTTATCTGTAGTCAATTGGGATTTAATTGATTGTCATATGTTAAAAAAAGCCCAAAATATATAAAGGAATTGTCTTCTTGTTTGGTGGCCTGTTGATTAATATTCTATTATAATGTTCACTTTAGTGGCAAAGTGTCCTTATATGAGATTATATGAAATTCAGTTTTACCTTCACATTCCTCTACTAACTGGAGGTGGGATGTCCTTATTTCTTCTATGGTTATTCTTCTTCCCTGGGTTGAATCTGATAGTTACTCCATATAGTTTCTCTGAGTCCTATGTACTCTATCCGTCTTTGGCTATCTTTGTAGTTCCTGCAAGGATCCACTTTGTAATTCTTTAAATCTCGTAGAATCTTACAATTCCTATATGTCTGGGTTCTTTTCTGTACTTTACTGGCTCTATGGTCCTTTTACACCATCCTCATCTACACCCTCATTAAGTTCCGTTTAGTATCTCTTGAGTCTGTCCTGTTTACGTCTTCTTACATCCTCTAGCTCTGTCTCTCCTCCATACAGTTTGCTGCAGTCACTCCTTTATGGCACGCCTTGGCTACACTCCCTGTGCCTGTTGATTTTCCTTCCCTTCTCCTGGCAATGACTTCACCCCAGAACTCTGAGCATGCACTCTCTCACCTTCCTGCTTCGTCCAGTTACTTGGTCGCCTTCAGAGTTGCATCAGCTTTCTGACGCTCCAACCCTGTTTCTCCGTCCTCCTCCCACACGTCCTTCCCAGCTTCACAGCTACTAACCAGCACTTTTTGACTGTTTGCTTCCTTCAGGGTCAGTCCTGCTTCAAAGGGTGCTGGTACTTCTTGAGTTATGAGCGACAGATTTATTACTCTTTTTGTATTTACAAGCAGTTTGTCTCACTTATTCCACGGTGCTTGGCAGCTTGCCTTCCCACCCTTAAGATTAGTTACTGTTCACATTCCAATGTTCCATATGTTACTAATGTTTTGATATGGGTTTTCCCTTTATAGAGATAGAATTTCTTACTCACTTTTGATTCAGCGTCGGGTGTGTTGTTTTAAAATGTGGGCGGCTGGTAGTAGTCCTGAAGGATTAGATCCCAGGTAGCTTCTCGGTGGCCTGCTACCCTGTGGGGAACTTTACCGGACCTTTGATCACCTCCCTTTGAGAGGAAGGCAATTCTTAGGTCATCGGTTGATCCCCTTTGGGTTCGCAACCTTTCCGACTTCAATCCGTCGTTGAAAGGAGGGAGTAAACACTCTCCTGGTCTTTCCGAGGTGCTGTGGCTGTGAGAGCTCTCACAGCTGCCGTCCTACCGCCATCATTCCCACACCGGAAGTCAGAATCCTCCATTTTCTCTTGTCTGCCATCTCTCTCTCTCTCTCTCTCTCTCTCTCTCTCTCTCTCTCTGTCTTCCCCTCAACTTTGAGCCATTAAAAATTCTCTCATCTTCTTCTTTTCCTATTATCTCAGCCCAGGAAAGAAAATAGTGCTGTCACTTTCAGTGGGGCTAGCCTTTCATCTAGCTGTTCCGCTCGTTCTATGGCTTTTGGGGTCTCTAAGTGGTATCCAATTTATTTGTATTCGGATGCCACTTAGGTGAAGCATACCTCTCTGTCAGCTCTGTGGAAGCTGGAGGTGTTTTGTGCTCTCTCTCGAAAGCCATGGGACGAACAAATTGACAATATCAATTCTAGCCAATCATCTCGGAGGCAATTTCCACCTGTCTGCCGAAGAGTGTTATTCCTCCAATTCATTCACCAGAACCACTTACTGTCATTGGAGCAAAGCTCGGGTTGCTTTCTCCAACACTGTCGAAACCCTTGAGCTCAATTTTCAGTCTTTTGCATCATAGATAGGCTATACCCCAAATGAAAAAGGGAGCTTCTTGGGCAATTCATTGTCTGGATGGTGGAGAGATTGTGCACAATAATGCGATGTGGCTATTTTTCTTCATCAGATTTCTTTTTCATGTCCAGTGGGGATTGTTCAGTAACTTCACTAGTGAGTTTTTCAATGTGAGTTAGTGGGTTGTTTTTATTTTTTAAAAAAATACCATATATACTCAAGTAGAAATCAACCTCATGTAGAAGTCGAGGACAAGTTTAGGGACTAAAAATGTGGATTTTGAAATGATTCCTGGATAAGTCCAAGATAATTCCATGCTTAGGGGAAAGCACCAATGCTGCTCCAGGAAGCCACCATTTCTCCACCCTAGCATTCAAAAAGGCCAGAAGCAGTGACACCAGTACTGAGAGAGTAGAGGAGGTTCAATGCTTCTTTTCAGTTCTCCCTCTTGCCTTTTGCCACTCTACTCCAAGAAGATAAGGTTCCTTTTTTGATGAAAGTTAAGGTACAGTTTTCACATTGTATAAGTCAACCTAGGTTTTTTGGGTTGATTTTAAGTGACATTTCAATAGTTATACATGAGTATATAGGTACATCCTAAATTATTTGTTCAGTCATTAATAGCTGATGGAGATACTATGGAAATACCTCATTAGAAATAACAGCGAGTATTTGTGTATTGGTAGTGTTTAAATGAAATTTGTGTCTTGCCTGTATTGCATACTGATTGCATCATCCAGAGTGTATTATAGTCTGGAAAGAGTTAATTGCTGAGAAGCTGTGCTGACCTTGATGTGTGGCTGGAACTGGGGAGTGTCCAGACACAAGTGTGTGTATGCATTACTGATTGCATCAGTTCTGTTCTGTGTTGAGTGCTGTCTGCTGAGTCCTGTGTCTGCAAGTCTATTTGTCTTTATTACTGCTTTCAGTAAAACTTGTATATAGTTTTACCATCATCTCGGATGTATCTTCATTCTGATTCCATCCAACTACTGCTGCGCTGCGTAAATTACTCTGACATTCTGCTGGTGACATAACACACAGGCATTAAGGTTGTTGTCTGCCTTCAAGTCATTTCCAATTTATGGCAACCCAAAGGCAAATCTATCGCAGGATTTTCTAGGACTGAAAGTGTGTGACTTGTCCAGAGTCACCAAGTGGGTTTTCATGGCCAAATCGGGATTCAAAACCCTGGTTTCCAGAGTCATAGTCCAATAGTCAGAATCTTATGTCATGCTCCAATAATATCAGCCAACATGAGTCTTTTGTCATTGTGGAAGGAGGTATTTAGTATCTCCTTGTCCAGTTTCTAAATGGAGTGACGTACAGGAAGCGTACAACCCCGTTGCATCAGCTTCACTGGCTGCCAATTTGCTACCAGGCCCAATGCAAAGTGCTGGCTTTGTCCTATAAAGCCCTAAACGGTTCTGGTTGAAGTTACCTGTCTGATTACATCACCCTCTATGAGCCTACAAGAGCTCGGCTAGGGAGGCCCTGCTCTCAGTCCCAACCTCTTCACAAGCACGTTTGATAGGGACAAGAGCCAAGGCTTTCTCAGTGGTGGCCCCTCGGCTATGGAACTCCCTCCCTAGTGACATCAGCCAGGCCCCATCCCTCCTGGGATTTTTTAAAAAGTAAGACCTGGATTTTTAGGCATTTGGTGAATAGGGAATTGCAGAATGAGACTTTAACAACTTGAATAATGGTCTATGGATTTTGGAAACGATTATGGATAAGTATAAGATCATGACTCTGCATTTTATATGTTTTTAAATATGTTTTATTGAAGCATGTTTTGATTGTTTATATGTTTAGAGTGTTTTACACTTTGATGGGCACTATCCAGCAGCCAGGAAAAAGGAATAGCGAGTACATTTGATGTCTGGGAGGATTATATAATTTCCTTTTTTCCAGCTGCAGAACAGGCAAATGGTACCCAAGAGAACCCTCCCCAGTTACTAATCAGCCATGAAGATGTATCCCAGTGCCAATGAACTGTATTTTGCTGTGAACAATAACACAACATACCCAGCAGCAAGTGTAGCTGAGAGCTATATTGAAACAGAATCCCAAGAGAATCCCAACTGATTTATTTTTTTTACAACAAATAAGATCTAACTTATATCATTCTAATATCATAAGAAGGGGTAACACCACTACTTCAGAAGGGCAACTACTTTGGGTTCTGATAGTTGTGAAATGTGTTGTGAAATGCCTTACCTCAGTTTTGTACCAAAGCTGTGCCGAGAAATGCTGCTGCACCAGAATTATTAGAGCATTGCTAGCAATTTGTCTGATATTCTCTCTCCTTTTTGAGTCCCTAGCTGTGAGTAATAGCATACCATTTTCTTAAATATGAGATGGGAGAATAAAAAGTTCAGATAAATTACTATCATATGGGAAAACAATAAAATCCAGGATTTGCAATTCTGCCATTTTTTAAAAGATCCTTCAAGGAATTGCCTAATCGTGCACTGTAAAGTGCAGCTCACTTGTGGTTGCCTTCCAGGCAGAAGAAATCAGTGTAAAGCATTCAGTTTAGAGTTAAAGAGTCTCCTCGTTTTTATCTTTCTTAATAGTAAGAGTTTCTGAATATCCTCCTTAGCTGAGTCTTCCTATACCACTCAAGTTCAATATAGCAGGGACAATCCTAATCTATACCTCACCTTCTCATTTTAACTGCATTTTTAAATCTCTCAGTTTCTCTCTCTTCCTCCTACTTGCAGCCTTGTCTTCTTCATTAATAATGTCTGCTTTCTTAACCACCTTCTGATATCATGTACTGGCTAGATATGTATTAGTTTTTGACCAGTTACATTTTGGACAGTATGCCTTCTATATTTTTCAGAGTTTCGATCTCTTTTCATTTGGGGTGGTTAGATTACAGTATGTAACACAATTTTTGCTCCTGGGTTATAAATGTCATTTCCTAATTGATTCTATCATAAACATGGAAAAAGTGGAAAACATGGAACATGGGGAAAAAACCTGGACATCCTGCAGCACATTTAGCTGTAGTTTTTCAATGAATAGCTCACTGAGTTTCATCCAATTCAACATAGTTTGTGGCAGCCACAAAAATGAAGTTTCTGTGTGGTACTTTCAAAGTAAGTGCCGCACAATTAAACAGGAAATAACACTTTCAAACAGATTTTTTTCTATTTTCTTACATAGTGTTATTGAAGCAGATAAGAGGTGTCAAACATATGGCCCTCCAGATGTTTGGGACTCCAATTCCCAGAAACCCTAGCCAGTTTATGCAATGGCCAGGAACTCTGGGAGCTTAAGTCCAAAACACCTGGAGGGCCACATGTTTGTCACCCCTGGAGTATATCTAAACTAGGCATGGGCAAACTAAGGCCTGGGGACTAGATGCGGCACCCTAGGCGCTTACCTCAGGCCATCCTCATTTTCCCTGCCCTTGTGCCGTCACGCCTGGGGCTATAACTCTTAGTGAAAGAGGCATGGACATGACATCTTTCCCCAGGGGATTGCTTCTTGCCCTCCTTTAGGGAAACTGGAACTCCCAAGGACCAAAACACTGTAGATAACTCAAAACTGGTTTTATTGTTCACAAAGGGTTATTCCTTTAAGGCAATAAGATGGAAGTTTCAAAGGGGTAAAGGTAAATAAACATTACAGTCTCTGGTTGTTTTAACTCCATGGAGCTTTGCAGCTAAGAAGCTTTTCCAGGTCCCTTTTTCTCAATGGCTGTGAATGCCAGAGCAATCTTCAGCCTCAGTTCAAATGGCCTATGTTTGAAGACAGAGTCTTCCTCTGGTACCAAAAAACTGATTTGAAGGCACTTGAGACTCCTCAACGTCATCCAGGTTGGCCCTGAACATGAAGCATAAGGGTAAGAACCTCAGAATTGGTGCTGAAAGGTAACTTAATCAAGGGCTTTTAGAGCTAAGTCTCTCTCACTTCCATCTGGTAGAAAGCTTGATGGTGGAATGAAAAAAGGAAGCACTGTCCTACTCCAGGAAGAGGTGGAGCCAAACAATTGAGCTGAGGGAGCAAATAACTGGTGCAAACAACATTGATTGACAGCTATAAATACAGGGTATTTTACAAGGTAAAAAGGCAAAATCAGGCATGATACAACAATTCAAATTTTGCAACGTACAGTTCCACATATAGATGGTGCCACTCGCACTGTCACAGCCCTCTTGGGATAAGGACACAGTAGCCGGCTGCATCCTTATGCCAAAAAGATGGGCGAGGAAGGCACATAGCAGCTGAGAGCCCTTTGAAGTACACTTGGCAACTGCCTGACCCACCCTCCTCCTGGAATAATGCCAAGAGAACAGCCCAAGGATTGGGGGAGGAGGAATCAGGGCAGTTGTCACGTGGCTCATTTTTGTTGTCTTTGTTAACTGCCATCAAGTCCACTTCAACTTATGGCAACCCTATGCACAAGAAATCTCTAAGGCCCCTTCTACACATCCATATAAAATCCACATTATCTGTTTTGAACTGGATTATATAACAGTGTAGACTCATACAAACAAGTTTAAAACAGATAATATGGATTACACATCTCCCTCACTACTTCGTGGTTCACTTTTTGCTCCCTCACTGTTTCACAGGGTTTTTTTTGTGGTCGAAGGCACTCTCAGAATGCCTTGAACCTTAATGCTATCCAATCAAAAGTGGTATCTATCTATCAAACTAACCAATTAAACAACATAAAGCAACTCATGGAGGACTAGGCCATGGCGGTGCCTGCCTTTCGTGCATGCGATCTCACCCCGCCTCCTCTTCCGGGAAGGCTTCATTGACCTGGGCGTTGCAGGTTTCAGCCTTCTCTGCCAAATTGCTGCCCACCTCACCAAACTACAGTGCAAAACGGGCTTGTGAAGAAGAAAAAGGCCATCTAACTACTAAATATAAGGTATAAATATTTAAATAAATATAGTGTCCCTACTTTGCAGATTTTCACTTATTGCGGGTGGTCCTGGAACGTAACCCCCGTGATAAGTGAGGGAACTGCATCTGCTTAGATAATCTGAATTATATGGCAATTTAGAAGGAGCCAGAGTCATTATTTATCAACAGTCCTGTACAGGTCTTGCAGACTCAAGGAAATGGTTTTCTTGATTGACCCTGTCCAACTGAAATGTGGTCTTCTTTTCCTACTGCCTTCTGCTTATCAAGCATTATTGTTTCATCTAGTGATGTGGCCAAAGTACAATAGTCCCAGCTTTATCTTCTTGCTTTCTAGACAGCATTCAAGTCTACTTTGCACTAAGACGCATTTATTTCTACTGTATTTTAGCAGTCCAGAGAATTCTTCTTCAGCATTCACATTTCAAATGAGTTAATTTTCTTCTTACCAGCTTTCTTCACTGTTCAGCTTTCACAAACATATATTGACTAGGGCAAAACAATGGCATGGACAATTCTAACTTTAGTATTCAATGGTATATTTTTATACTTCAGGATTTTGTCTAGAGCATTCATAGCTGCTCAGGACCTGATCATATTGGGATATGCTAAGTTTCTGAGACTCTTTGAACACAATTCCGAACAGGTCCTATCACATGACATTTGCCCCATTCTGTCAATAATCTGTTGGAATCTCTTTGCAAAACATCACAGAAACAGAGTATTTTTAAGTAAGTAGAGAGGAATTCAAATGGATTGGGAAGAGGCAGTTTTCCATGGTGTGATGAGTCGAAATGCAGTATTTTTTAAATCATAAAGATTGTAATAATGTGATGGAGAGAGTATTATCATTGAGAGCCGTGCATTATGCAGTGATTTGACCACTAGACTACAACTCTAAATACCAGGGTTCACTCAGTCATGGAAACCCACGGGGTAATCTTGGGCAACTAGCATTCTTTCAGCCTCATTGGAAGGCAATGACGATCCATTTCTGCCAAGGAAACCACGATGGAGTCACCTTAAGATCACTATAAACTCGAAACAATTTGAAGGCCCACAAGCAGGACTGTAGTCAAGGGGGGGTAGAGGTTCAACCTCCCCCCCAAAAAAAAATTCAGTTTTTTTTTAACTGGTTTATTTATGAATTTTAACTGGTTAACCAAATCCCCATGAGTGTCCACTGAAGTTTATCGATGGAGCCTGCTTTCTAACATATTTTGCATTATGGAACTACTCTTCATGATTTGCTAAAAAAAAGTTTCAAACCACTGGCTCTAACGATAGAGGACAAAGAATTAGTTGGTAATATGCCTGTCAAATTAGGACAGTTGGACCAAATGAATTCCTGTCCCTGTCTGCCTTTCACTTGAATTATAAGGAGGTCACAGTCAAGCATAAATTAAAACATTGGACACGATAACTGTTCTCCTATGGTTGATTTCATTTTCAATTATAAAAAAGATTGATATTTACACAAACCACACTTGCAAGAAATAGTGCAAACCATCTTAAAATCATTTCTTTTAATTTACTAGGCATGAAGATGCAACCAGTCCATCCTCCAGGAAATAATGCCCGGCTGTTCACTGGAGGGAAGGATATTGGAGGCAAAGATGAAGTATTTTGCCACATCATGAGGAGACAGGAAAGCTTGGAAAAGTTCACGATGCTGGGGAAAATGTAAGGAAAAAAGAAGAGAGGCCGACCAAGGGCAAGATGGATGGACAGTATCCTTGAAGTGACTGGCTTGACCTTGAAGGAACTGGGGGCAGTGACGGCCGACAGGGAGCTCTGCCGTGGACTGGTCCATGAGGTCACGAAGAGTCGGAGATGACTAAACGACTGAGCAGCAGCAGGTTTAAACTCCAGAAATTGAACTAGAACTGATAAAGGAATGCATGATTAAATGGGCACAAAATGTCGGACACACGATAGAATCTGATGCTAAGAGAGTGTGATTTGCCTAAGGTCACCCAATGGGTTTCCAGGCTGAGCAGGGATTCAGATGCTGACCTCCAGTATCATAGTCCAACGCTCAATCCATCATACTGTGTTGGTTTCTACGTGGTCCATAAAGACCAGAAGACTTCATTTAAGTACTGGCATTAATCGAGGAAGGAATTGAGGGGTACAAATCATAGTGACATCCATAACAAACACAGATGTAAAGATGTCTGTTTCAAACTATCCATATTTATCACTTGGCAGAGAACTGCCTCTTCATAGCACATGTCAAAACACATTATTGTTCAAAGCATGTGTCTCTGGGGTGCTTCCTTCTGCTTAAAGAGAGTGCTGGTTCCTCCGAGGAGTCAAAAGAACCTTACAAGAAACCATCTTGCCAAAAACCCCTGCTGTGTACAACTAAGTGTGCAGATCATGACAAACCGATTTTGTGTAATCCTTTGACACAACATTAATTGAGCTTTGTTTCTGAAAACAGATACTCAGCATCATTTTCCTCTGACACCCGCTGTTGATGAATCTTTCATTTCTGCCTTTAGTTTTCAGTTGTGCTGTTCTATGCTCTCATATCCAGCATAGTTTCTATGGTGAAGTGGTTGCAAGGCCTGCATCATATTGGGCCCAAGAAATTTCCAAATGGCACTCCATGCAGTCATGCCGGCCACATGACCTTGGAGGTGTCTACGGACAACGCCAGCTCTTTGGCTAAGAAATGGAGATGAGCACCAACCCCCAGAGTCAGACATGACTGGACTTAACATCAGGGGAAATCTTTACCTTTTAATTTCCAAACTATGGCAACTCTAAGGGTTTTTCTGGGTGTAGCTCACCCAGCAAGTTTCCATGGCCAAGTGGGGAATCAAGCCCTGGGGCCTGATCACACTTGAGCATTTATCCACTTTAAATCTGGTTTCTGCCTCCTCCAAAATTCTGGAGTTTGTAGTTTGGTGAGGTTCAGGGTCTATCTGGCTGAGCTGTTTAAAGCCCCCTCCCTAAAGTGGATTTAAAGTTGATCCAATCTCTAGTGTGATGAAGCCCCTGGTCTCCAGAATCATAGTCCAATACTCAAAATACTACACAATTCCTGTTCTCTCCTGCTCCATATAATGCACCCCGAACATGTGCCAATTCTTCCGATATAATTCACTGAAATGACTAGAGTCCTCAAAGTCTACTGGTCTAACACTCAACTTGAGCTTTTGTTTTTCTTTCCCATGAGCTGTCACCAATACCCCAAAAAGGCAAAATTAATACATGTTTAACTGGGCATATTGGTGTGTCTAGGAATATATCTGTTCTTCAGATTTATTTTGGTTGAATGCCAGTTCCTCTCCACCTTGATATACACAACATCAAATAATTCTCAGATATTAGAAAGCCCCGACTCCTATTGGCAGAAGTGATTAAAATATTTCTTCAGTGAAGAAAGTTATCTATATATATAAAAGGGTAATGAAATTTCGGCCTAGGACAAAACAACAAAACTACACATTCCAGAAACACTAAACTTGGCAGCATAACCCTTCATCCATGCCCCTACGTTCATACAACAAAAAGAAAAGAAAAATAAAGTCCTAATTAGAGGGAAAGGAATAATTGTTTTTTATCCAATTGCTGCCAGTTAGAAGGCTAAGCTCTGCCCACTTGGTTTCCTACCAACCCACTCAGCCCAGGGGACAGCAGAGTTGGGCCTCACTTAGGCCTCTTCCACACTGCCTATAAAATACAGATTATCTGATTTTAACTGGATTATATGGCAGTGTAGTCTCAAGGCCCTTCCACACAGCTATATAACCCATTTATAATGGACTTAATGTCAGGGGAAAACCTTTACCCTTTACCTTAACTACCACCAATTCCTCAATACTTTATTTCCCATACCACCATACTTTGCCACAACAATGCGTGGCCGGGCACACCTAGTTCTATATGTTTGATCTAGTGCTTTCTGCCAGTTGATATAGGTCACAGGGTAGGGAGACAGGTTTCTACTTTCCCACATCCCTCCATCCCCCAGCCTGTGTCCTTTTTATTATATGGGCATGCATTTAGCAGTCTTTCCATCTTCTGGTAAAGAGGCTAGTTTTAATGCTCAGTTTAATGTTTAGTAATTTCACATTTGAGTACTCTCAAAATGGTTGGCTGAATGCAATCCAGCAGTAGTAAATTGTTAATTCTCCATTTTATTCATTAGATCCCAAATGTCATCCTCTGTCACCTCAGCTGCACAGAGCTCTTCCAAAACTTCAAAATGTTACTTTGCAACCTCAGCTGCTAGGATGCCTCCGTCAGAATGGCTTCTGTGAACTGCAGTCCAAACTGTAGCTCCAGATTCTTTGGATTCCATTTTGTTTTTTATTGGGTGTATTTACACTCTAGAACGAATGCCATTTGAGACTACTTTAGCTGCCATGGAATCTGAGAGTTGTAGCTTTACAATATCCTTTATGACTCACGGCTTGGAGCTCTTTGGCCCTTTGCACCCTCCGCCCCGAATATAACTGGGAAGAGAATAAATTCCCTGGCAAAGAGCACTGGTATTTCACCAGACTACAAATACAGTAGAGTCTCACTTATCCAACATAAATGGGCCGGCAGAATGTTGGATAAGTGAATATGTTGGATAATAAGGAGAGATTAAGAAAAAGCCTATTAAACATCAAAATAGGTTATGATTTTACAAATTAAGCACCAAAACATCATGTTATACAACAAATTTGACAGAAAAAGTAGTTCATTACACATTAATGCTATGTAGTAATTACTGTATTTACGAATTTAGCACCAAAATATCACAATATATTGAAACATTGACTACAAAAATGCGTTGGATAATCCAGAACGTTGGATAAGTGAGACTCTACTGTACCAAGATTCCATAACATTGAGCCATGGCAGCTAATGTGGTCTCAAAATGCATTCATTCCATAGTGTAGATTGTCATGGTTTGCAAAGGCACTGTACTGTGTGTGTCCATTGGAAAATGAAGTGCATGAAGCCAATTGGCTGAGCCTGCAAAGACCTGGGGATTGGTTTGATGCCGTTTCTGTTCTGCTGCTGCAGAACCAGTTTGGACAAGTTTTTCAGTGCTGACTCAGTACTGCTGGTGAAGAGAGCAGTGTACTCAGAGAGGCCTTAATAATAATAATAATTTTATTCTTATATCCCGCCCCATCTCCCCAGAGGGACTCGGGGCGGCTTACATGGGGCCATGCCCAGACACGACAGCACAAATCAGATAAAACATTTAACTGAGCAGTAAAACTTCAACATGATTAAAAAACAGTCATAAAAGTCAATATACACAATAATATTAAAATCCCGATTTGGGTCAAAAGATCCAGGCCAAGGTGCAAAGCAATATCAAGTTATCAGGGAAGGATAATTATACAGCAGGTGTAATACTTAAAGTGCTGAAAGAATCCTAAAAACAATCCAGAGGGTCTACTGCTTAATAGGTAAATAACATGATCCCACAAGGATCAGTCAACGAAGGCCTTCTGGAATAGCCAAGTTTTCAGGCTCTTCCTGAAAGAAAGTAGGGTAGGGGCCTGCCTAATCTCCCTGGGGAGCGAGTTCCACAGCCGGGGGGCCACGGCGGAGAAGGCCCTCTCCCTCATCCCCACCAACCACAACTGCGAAGTTGGTGGAAGCGAGAGGAGGGCCTCCCCCGACGAGCGAAGAGGTCGTGCGGGTTCATAGGGGGAAATGCGGTCTCGAAGGTAGGTGGGTCCCAAAGCTAGGGCTTTGTAGGTGATAACCTGCACCTTGAATTGGGCTCGGAAAATAAATGGCAGCCAGTGGAGCTCTTTAAACAGCATCGTTGTAATCTGCCCCAGTTAGAAACCTGGCTGCCGATCGTTGTACTAGTTGTAGTTTCCGAGCCGTCTTCAAAGGCAGCCCCACGTAGAGCGCATTGCAGTAATCCAGTCTAGAGGTAACTAAGGCATGGACCACCATGGTCAGATCTGACTTCTCGAGGTACGGTCGCAGCTGGCGCACAAGTTTTAGTTGTGCAAAGGCCCTCCCAGCCACGGCCGACACCTGGGCCTCAAGTGTCAGCGCAGAGTCCAGGAGGACCCCCAAACTGCGGACCTGCGCCTTCAGGGGGAGTGCGACCCCGTCAAGCACAGGTTGCCACCCAATACCCCGATCAGACATATGACTGACCTGGAGGACCTCTGTCTTGTCAGGATTGAGCTTCAGCTTGTTCGCCCTCATCCAGGCCAATACAGCGGCCAGACACTGGTCCAGTATCCGAGGGGCTTCCTTGGAATTAGGTGAAAAGGAGTAGTAGAGTTGGGTGTCATCCGCGTAGAGATGGCACCGCACTCCAAAACTCCGGATGACCTCACCCAGCGGTTTCATGTAGATATTAAAAAGCATGGGGGACAAAATGGAACCTTGCGGGACCCCACAGGTCAATGGCCAGGGGTCCGAGCAGGTGTCCCCCAGCTTCACCATCTGGGAACGACCCTCCAAGAAGGACTGGAGCCACTGCAAAACAGCACCCCCAAGGCCCATCCCAGAGAGACGTCCCAGAAGGATACCATGGTTGATGGTATCGAAAGCCGCTGAGATGTCCAAGAGAACCAGCAGGGTCACACTCCCCCTGTCCAGCTCTCTGCGGAGGTCATCCACCAAGGCGACCAAAGCCGTCTCGGTACTGTAGCCAGGTCTGAAACCAGACTGCGATTGGTCCAGAAAATCCGTATCTTCCAAGAATCCCTGGAGCTGGGAAGCAACCACCCGCTCCAAGACCTTGCCCAAGAATGGAAGGTTAGAGATTTGTCTGTAGTTACTGAGGTTAGTAACTACCAAGGAGGCTTTCTTCAAAACAGGCCTCACCACAGCTTGTTTTAGGCCAGATGGAAATATGCCCTGCTCCAAAGAGGCATTGATTATTCTCACAAACCAATCAACTAGCCCTCCACTGGCTTGTTTTAAGAGCCAAGATGGGCAAGGGTCAAGGGCACAGGTGGTTGCCCTCACCGCTCCAAGAATCTTGTCCACATCATCAGGCTGCACAAGCTGAAATGAATCCCACAAGATCGAACAGACAGATGCCTCGGTTACCTCACCTGGCAATGCATCAAGGCCGGCGTCTAAGTCGGAACGAATCTGAGCGACTTTGTCTGCAAAATGGTGAGCGAACTCGCTACACCGAGTTGACGAGATGTCGGGTGCTCCCCCGACCTGAGGAGGGTGGAGGAGCTCCCCAACAACTCGAAACAACTCTGAAGATCTATTTGTTGCAGACGCGATGCGGGCAGTCGAGAAAACTTTCCTGGCTGCCCGCAACGCCGCGGAATAGGCCCTAATAGCGGCTCTAGACCGTGCTCGGTCAGATACGTCACGAGTTGTCCGCCAGCGGCACTCTAGTCTCCTTCTCGCACGTTTCATCTCCGCCAGCTCCCCAGTAAACCAGGGAGCTGGGGCAACTCCACGCAGTGAGAGGGGACGCTCAGGAGCGATCGTGTCTATTGCCCTGGACAACTCGCCATTATAACGAGTGACCAGGGCATCGACAGAATCGTCAGCTTCCATGGTAGACAGATCCCCAAGAGACCTCAGGAATCTCTCAGGATCCATAAGTCTCCTGGGGCGGACCATCTTAATTGGTCCACCACCCCTGCGGAGGTTGGAAGAGACGGTTAGTCTTAAACTGATCAGATAGTGGTCGGACCATGACAATGGAAGAATAATTTGCTCTTCCATTCCGACCAAACCGTCGCCCGCAACAAAAACCAGGTCGAGTGTATGTCCAGCTTGATGAGTGGGACCCGATATTATTTGGGACAGACCCATGGTCGTCATGGCGGCCATGAATTCCTGAGCTGCACCTGTCAAGGTGGTCTCAGCGTGAATGTTGAAGTCGCCCAGCACCAACAGGTGCTGGGAACCCAACACCACGCTAGAAACCACCTCTGCTAGCTCAGGCAGGGAGACTGCTGTGTCGCGGGGTGGACGGTACACCAGCAGAATCCCCAAACTGTCCCGGGTACCCACCTTCAAGTGGAGACACTCAAACCCAGCAGATTGCGGAACGGCGCATCTGACCAAGGCGATGGACTGCCGAAAGACCACCGCAACCCCACCTCCCCGCCCTCCTGGCCTGGCCTGCTGATGCACCCCGAAACCTGGAGGACAAAGCTGGGTAAGACTAACCCCACCCAGATCATCCAACCAGGTTTCGGTGATGCAGGCCAGATCCGCATGTTCATCCATGATTAGATCCTGGATAATAGATGATTTACCTTTGACGGATCTGGCATTAAACAGCAGGACCTTCAGCCGGGAGGGGCTACCATGGAGGCTACCACACCTATCCTTCTCCAGGGTCGCAAAAACCCTGTTGCGCTTCTCCCTGGAAATTCGTTGACGGCAATTCCTCCTCCTCCCCCACACGACCTCGATGGAGCCACCCCCCGCCTGTTCCCCACCCCCCAAGGAGTCTGGCTCAATTGGAGCATCCTTAAGAGAATCTAGTCAGCTCCCTGGATCCAAAAGGTTACTAGACACACCATCTAACTTTACTTCAAAAGAAGGGGATAAATGGGGCCTACTGGAAAAACGTAGTGAGGTTGAAGAGGGTGAAAGTTGCTGGTCTGGTAAGGAAAATGATTGAGCCAGAGTCTCTAATTGAGACTTTTCTAAAGGGGGAGCCTATGCTGAGGACTACACATCCTATTATCTCTGGGCCTAACAGATGGTTGAGTGTGTAAAGATAGGTTGGCCACCAAAGGGCGAATCACGGGGTCCACAAATACTCTTCTAATGGTAATGCCCCATGAGAGCAGCCGGAACCTAAGGGCCCATAATTCCTCTGTTATAGACTTATCCTCAAAAGTGAAGATAAGGCGTAAAGAGCGATCATATGATTGATAGCTCTTATGGAGCCAAGTGATCATCTTTAGCTTGACTGTCGTCAGGCTCCTTGAAAGAATTTGACCCAAGGACCTCTGAATCACTCTTTCTGAGGTCCATCTACCCCTGTTCAATATAGAGTCTTCAATTTGAAAAGCCAGCTGTTTCGTCTGTACAAGATGTTCATAGTAATCCTCTGCGTATGGAGGAGAGAAATCCCCTTCCAACGGAGAATTAGTTATCGGCTTCACCGCTGCCAAATCTAGATCCATACCTTCCCTCCTTTGAACAGTTTGATCAACAAACAAATCATCCCCTCCCTCAACCTCGTCATTTTCTAATCTTAGCTCCTTACTACCCTTTTGGAGCCCAAGTTCTACCTCTCCCACCAAATCTGAAGGACAACTGGCCTCCTTTAGATCATAACCAGTATTATTATTATCCTCCCCAGGAACATCCTGTAGTCTAGTGGTGTTTACCAGTAACAAAATTCCTTTGAGGAGATGATCTAATTTCTCATTCACTGTTACGAGCTGAGAGAGGACGAGGCTAAACGATCTACCCATGAGGTGGCATAACTGGGATAGATCGTGGTTCCTGTGTGCATCTGTCTGACTCATTCTCTACTACAACTCTACTACTCTACTCTTCTAGCCAGACCCTCCTTCTTCTACACAACCCAGTCCTGAATAAAGGCACCAAGGCACTAATTACTCAGAGCAATTATAACAATGTGAGTTAAGTATACTCAATTGACTCACACTGCTAAAAACATAGGTTTAAAAGGGATAGGTAAGAAACAAAAATGGGGAGAAAGCCAAGTGGTGGCGACACATTAAATCTAATAAGGGACACTCTTTAGACAAGTACAGCAATATCCATATGCGAATCTAAAAATCTCCAATGGGGAGCATTCAGTCCGACGAAAGCTGTCCAAGCTCTGAGGTGGCAGGCGATGACTCCAGTGAAGGCAGCCTCCCAGTCCGATGGCTTCCTCCACTCTCTTCCTTTCCTCCTTACCCCAGAGTAGCAGGGCCAGAGGTGGGTCAGCAGGACTCCCTTCTCCTGTGCTGGCAGGCAGCAGATGGAAACAGCAAGAAGAGTCCAGAAGCAGGAGTTTTTAAGGGCTTCCTCCACTCTCTTCCTTTCCTCCTTACCCCAGAGTAGCAGGGCCAGAGGTGGGTCAGCAGGACTCCCTTCTCCTGTGCTGGCAGGCAGCAGATGGAAACAGGCCTTGCTATTTTGAGGCCTGTTTGCTGCTTTGAAAAGAAGGTGAAGAATCAGGACTGTATTCTTCTCTGAAGCATCAGAGGGACCATTGTAAATATTACTGTTTTTTAATCTCTTGGAATTTGTAAACTTCCTGTATTTTTTTTTTTTTGCAAACCTGAGTGGCATGTTATTGTTCTGCGGATGACTCCGGATCGCGGGCACACGTAAGAGCTTCCATTTATCATCATCAATCCGTAATATAGATGTATCCATAGGAAAGGTATGGGACATGTGTAAGAGCATTAACCAGCTACTTGAATGCTGACCTTGGAGAGTTGGATTCCACAAATTAATGGAGTTTGACATTGCTTTAACTGCTATGGCTCAATGCTCCAGAATCCTAAGATTTTTTTTAGTTTGCTAAGGCACCAGTTCCCTTTCGACCCCATCAGACAGGGTCCAAATCGGTGGCACAATCCAATTTATCTTCTCTTTTGCAACGGAGCCCACCAGCGTCAAACTACTTCTGGCGGAGTTCCATCGCAAAAGGAAAGTTCAATCGGCCTATGCCACTGTGGTGGCAACACAGGAGAACTCTCATGTTCCATTGAGATCAATGGAGGGAAGCCAGGCAACCAAGGCTTCCCCTGTGGATGTGGCAACCGGTAAGTCAGGTGATGTCGCATATGGGGTGGCGGGTTTCCCAAGCCCCCCAATAGGCACCACTTGTCATGCAATTCTAGTGGCACATTTGATGAGGTCATTTGGCAAAGTCTAAAGACCATTACTGTCAAGTCAATATGCATTCCTTCTACAGTGCAGATGCTCCCTGAGGTGGGACATGCTTTGCCATAGGATATGGATTGTGTGGCCATCTATATGCCTTCCCAAATTCATCACCACGATAGTGCCTGGGGCTGATGGGACTCACAATCTAACAACATCTAGATAGCAACACAATCCACACCTCTTTGTGGGAAATACTTTAAATGAAAATTCCGAAAGTTTTACAAAGACCAAGAGCTGGTGGCAGTGGGTATGCTTCCTACGTTCGTTGCTGTGCAATCTATTTCTGGACCAAAACTGAGACAGTCATTTGCATTACTTTCTCTACCAGACAAAAGTGAGACTGTCTGTGCAATATGGAAATGGGAATAGTGAAGAGGAAGGTGTTTAAAGTCTTATTTGCAGTGACTTGCTCTCTTAAAATGTGAGCGTGGCAACAAATGGAATTTATATTCATCACTAATACGCTGTAAAAGATAAATGCATTTATGCCTTGAATGGAAGTTAAAGGATTAATTTATTTTGGAGAGAAATAACCTGGAGTGACAGGTCAGATTTTTTTTCCAGATGTCAAAACTTCAAACTCTATCTTCTAATTTTTGGGGAGAAACAATCCTAAAGTGGATATTTTGAGCATCACAATCTTTTAAAAATGTAAATCTGACCTCTTGCTACGGCTTTCTTCAAATCTGACCTCTTGCTACGGCTTTCTTTTTCTACCCTGAAAGAAACTTTAGCATTACAACCAGCCAAGGATTTTTTTTTCTAATCTTATGAGAACATTGGATTTGCTTATTTCTAGTTTAAACCTCTACATGTTTAATTACATATTAAGATAAGGATAGGGAATCCCTGATGGCACAGCAGGGCTGAACTTATTGACCAAAAGGTCAGTGGTTCGAATCTGGAGAACAGGGTGAGCTCCCGCTGTTAGCATCAGCTATTACCAACCTAGCCATTCAAAAACATGCAAATGTGGGTAGATCAGTAGGTACTGCTGTGGCGGGAAGGTAATGTCCCTCCATGCAGTCATGCTGGCCACATGACCTTGAAGGTGTCTATGGACAATGCCGGCTCTTCAGCTTAGAAATGGAGATGAGCACCGACCCTCAGAGTCGGACATGACTAGAATTAATGTCAGGGGAAAACCTTTACCTTTTCCTAAGGTAGGGATGAGGAGCCTATGACCTTACTAGTTTGACCCAGTGTGAAGAATGATGGAAGACGTAATAGTTGATAAACATGTAAAGAGCCACAGTTTTCCCTCCCCTAAATTAAAGACAGCCAATCCCTATTTGGCTCACTTCCTTTCCTCCCGCTGGGCCTCATTATTCAACTTATATGCAGCCTGCTACTTATTAGTGTCTAAGCATTTACTCTCAAAACCAAATGAAATCTTATAAGAAAAGGGAATATCTGTGATGACCTTGCCACCCTAGTATCCTTTTGAGAACTATTTTGTTGATATGGGCGATCATCTCCACCTTTGGACTTCCTTAGTGGCATGGATCATGAGGGACTCTCATGATGAGTTTCTGATTCAAGATGTACTTCTATCTCATAATTGTTATGAGACAGGTCCCAGGTTCAAACCCCGGGAGCGGCGGGAGCGGCCGCTGTTAGCTCCAGCTCCTGCCAACCTAGCAGTTCGAAAACATGCCAATGTGAGTAGATCAATAGGTACCACTCCGACGGGAAGGTAACGGCGCTCCATGAAGTCATGCCAGCCACATGACCTTGGAGGTGTCTACGGACAACGCCGGCTCTTCGGCTTAGAAATGGAGATGAGCACCAACCCCCAGAGTCAGACATGACTGGACTTAACGTCAGGGGAAACCTTTACCTTTAGAGCAACTTGATAATTTTTCTGGCTGTTCCTTGCTCCAGGAAACAACTCAAACAGGTGGTGGATGAGATAATCTACAAAACCCCACCAACTCTATGAACGTATGAGATCTAATGATAATCTTACTCTATAACCTTGAGTGCGCCTTGTCTGCTTTCTTCATTTGAAATTAATAGCACCACACACTAAAATAAAACACATTTTTAAAGATCCCAATGAAAAGTCCTTTGTCATTGGAATCTCCATTCATTTTATCCCTAGAGTCCCTCAGGCAGCATAGCCATAGGAGAAGTCTTAAGCCACCTTGAGTCCCCTCCAGAGTTGAGAAAGGCAGGGTAAAAGTACCGTAAATAAATAAATTACTGATTACATGAATCCAGGTAGTTGTAGTTCCACAAAAGTAACATTGTCAAGCAAAACTATATACAACAGAGTCTCGCTTATCCAATGTAAACGGGCCGGCAGAACGTTGGATAAGCGAATATGTTGGATAATAAGGAGAGATTAAGGAAAAGCCTATTAATCGGGAAGGCATATTTCCAGCGAGCCTTAAATTGGCTGTGATCAAACCGCTGTTGAAGAAGCCATCACTGGACCCCACTCAATTGGATAGCTATCGGCCTATTTCCAATCTCCCCTTTTTGGGCAAGGTCCTGGAACGTGTGGTGGCCGCACAACTCCAGGCATTCTTGGTTGACACTGATTTTCTAGATCCGGCGCAGTCTGGTTTCAGGCCGGGGCATGGTACCGAGACTGCCTTGGTCGCCTTAGTCGATGATCTACGCCGGGAACTGGACAGGGGGAGTGTGTCCCTGCTGGTTCTGCTGGACCTCTCAGCGGCCTTCGATACCGTCGATCACGGTATCCTTCTGGGGCGCCTTGCCGGGATGGGTCTCGGAGGTACTGTTTTGCAGTGGCTCCGGTCCTTCCTGGAGGGGCGTTCCCAGATGGTGTCATTGGGGGACACCTGCTCGGCCCCACAACCATTGACTTGTGGGGTCCCGCAGGGTTCAGTACTGTCCCCCATGTTGTTCAACATATACATGAAGCCGCTGGGAGAGGTCATCAGGAGTTTCGGGGTTCGGTGTCATCTGTACGCAGATGATGTCCAGCTCTGTCACTCCTTCCCACCTGTCACTAAGGAGGCTGTTCAGGTCCTGAACCGGTGTCTGGCCTCTGTGTCGGACTGGATGAGGGCGAACAAATTGAAACTGAATCCAGACAAGACAGAGGTCCTCCTGGTCAGTCGCAAGGCTGAACAGGGTACTGGGTTACAGCCTGTGTTGGACGGGGTCGCACTCCCCCTGAAGACACAGGTTCGCAGTCTGGGGGTTCTCCTGGACTCATCGCTGAGCCTGGAGCCCCAGGTCTCGGCGGTGGCCAGGGGAGCCTTTGCACAACTAAGACTTGTGCGCCAGCTGCGCCCGTTCCTTGGGAGGTCTGACTTGGCCACGGTGGTCCACGCTCTGGTTACATCCCGTTTGGACTACTGCAACGCTCTCTACGTGGGGTTGCCTTTGAAGACAGCCCGGAAGCTCCAATTAGTACAACGGGCGGCAGCCAGATTAATAACTGGGGCGGCTTATAGGGAGCGTACCACCTCCCTACTTAGCCAGCTCCACTGGCTGCCGATATGCTACCGAGCCCAATTCAAAGTGCTGGTTTTGACCTATAAAGCCCTAAACGGTTCTGGCCCAATCTACTTGTCCGAACGTATCTCCTCCTATGAGCCAGGAAGATCCCTAAGGTCATCTGGAGAGGCCCTGCTCTCGGTCCCGCCTGCCTCACAGGCACGGCTGGTGGGGACGAGGGACAGGGCCTTCTCGGTGGTGGCTCCCCGGCTGTGGAACACCCTCCCCAGAGAAATACGGCAAGCCCCAACCCTTTTGAGTTTTAGAAAAGCCCTGAAAACATGGCTATGTGCCCAGGCTTTTGAAGATTAAACGATAATGACGACCCAGACTGATTTACGGCTACAGCACGAGGATTTTGGAGGAATGGATTTTAATCATATGTTCTTATATTTTTTATATTGTTTTAATTGTTTTATTGGATTTTTATTGCTGTTTTGATTATGTATAGGCATCGAATTGTTGCCAATTTTGTACGCCGCCCTGAGTCCCTTCGGGTGAGAAGGGCGGGATATAAATGTTGGAAATAAATAAATAAATAAATAAATAATCAAATTAGGTTATGATTTTACATATTAAGCACCAAAACATCATGTTATACAAAAAAAATTGACAGAAAAAGTAGTTCAATATGCAGTAATGCTATGTAGTAATTACTGTATTTATGAATTTAGCACCAAAATATCATGATGTATTGAAAACATTGACTACAAAAATGTGTTGGATAATTCAGAACATTGGATAAGCGAGTGTTGGATAAGTGAGACTCTACTGTACAACACTGGATGGATTGAACTCCATGCTTGGAAGGTATGGCCCTTTGTTTTCCTCCTTCATCTTTTAGACATTTTGGTAGTTCAGGTTGACTATCCCTTATCTGGAAATCTGAAATCCAAAATGCTTCAAAATACAAAATTGTTCACATGGGTGTTTGAGAGTTCACATGGGTGACTTTGCTTTCTAATGGTTCAATGTGCACAAACTTTGTGTCCTGCACCAAGTTATTTTAAAATATTGCGTATAATATAATATAGCCTATCTGTATAAAGTGCATAAACTTGGGTCCTATCTCCAAGATATGCCATTATATATTTATGCAAATATTCAAAATCAGGGGGGAAATTTGAAATACAAAACATTTCTGGTCCCAAGCATTTCAGATAAGTGATCCTTAATCTGTACAGAATAAAAGCCCTCTATAATCTTTTTACTATAATAAGTCACATTTTTAAAAAGGTAAAGGTTTCCCCTGACCTTAAGTCCAGTCGTGTTCGACTCTGGGGGTTGGTGCTCATCTCCATTTCTAAGCTGAAGAGCCGGTGTTGTCCGTAGACACCTCCAAGGTCATGTGGCCAGCATGACTGCATGGAATGCCGTTGTAAAGATATCATGATCATTGTGTTTTATTCATGATTGCTATGTTTAGGTTGACTGTTTAAGGTTATATATTTCAGCTATTCTTATACAGAAGCTGGGAGCCTCTAAGGCATGGCCAGGAAAAGGGGCGTGGCTTCACCTTGCTGGTGGAAGCCTTAGAATTCAAAATTTAGCAGTTGGAATTGGGCAGTTGGAGTTTGTCGGTTGAGCAGAGCAGTTGGTTCTGTTCAGTGAGAAAGGAGTGTGATCGAAAAAAAAAGAGATTGTGGGAGGAAGTTGAGCAGCTAGAGAGTTTTAGCGGAGAAGGGCTAAAATTAAAGTTGCTGAGCCTTTAGTAGGAATAACTAAAGAGCTGAGGCTATATCCCTAAGTCAAGGAGGACTAGGGTTAACCAGTTAAACTCCCCAGTCCAAGTTTGATCGGGTACAGGTCAACTAAGTTCAAGAAGGACAGTATTCCTAACTGAAAGAAACAAGTAATATAAAGCTGATACCATACTAAGCTCAGTGAAACTATTGAGAAATCTTGCAACACTTACTGTACAGAAGTAACATCGTTCACCTCAAGTTATAACATTCTTGCAACCATCAAGCTTTGTGCTATAAATAAACAAGTTACTATTTCTTCAAATGTTGCTTATTATTTGAGCAAAGCATCTTTCAAAGGTGGTGGCAGCGATAATATAGAAAAGTGGAACACGTAGAGGTAGAAGGTGAATCCTTCGCATTTTGGTGGCAGTGGTGGGATCCAAAAAGATTCCATCCCTGTCATCACATCAAGTCTTCACATTTTGGTGGCAGCGGTGGGATCTGAAGGGATTCCATTCTCTGCCACATCAAGTCTTCACATTTTGGTGGCAGCGGTGGGATCCGTGTAACAAAGACTGATTCAGTGCCTAGGATCCATGTAACAAAGACTGATTCAGTGCCTGGGATCCGTGTAACAAGAACTGATTCAGTGCCTGAAATTCGTTTGGCAAAGGTTAGTTTGGTGCCGGAGATCAGCTTTAGGTAAAAGGGCTGAGGTAAAACTTGTCTGGAAATGGCCACCAGGAAACAGAAGAAGTTAGCAGGAGAGGCTAGTGAATACCAAGGAGATAGTTCGGACTCTGAGCAAACCCCTGAGACAAGGGAAACCCTTAAATATAAAATTGAATTGAGAAAATTAGAATTGGAGGATAAGCAAAGAGAGAGAGAATGGGAGGAAAAACGATGGCAACTGCAGAAGGATAAAGAATTAGAGTTGAAGAGAATGGAAATAGATTTGGAGAAGCAAAGATTGACACACTCTCAACCTCACGCTGATACCCAAGAAGGGGATTTGAGAGCTGAAGCACCTGATGTAATTTTAAAAAGGTTTCCCAGATATAACAAGGAAGATGATATAGAAAAGTTCCTTATATCCTTTGAAAGGTGCTGTAAAGATTTTGAAGTGAGTGAAGACAAATGGATGTTATATCTGAGGCCACAAATTAGTGGAAAGCTTCTGGAAATATATAGTGATATGGCTGAAGACACTCACAGAGATTATAAGATGTTTAAACTGCAGGTACAACAAAAGTTTCAGTTGACGCCTGAATTTTACAGATTAAAGTTCAGAACTTTAAAGAGGGACAGACACCAAAGTTTTGCGCAAGTTGCTTCAAAGCAAGCTCAATACTTTGACAGCTGGGTGAGGACTTCTGAAGTAGATTCCTTTCTGCAACTTAAGGAACTATTGAAGCTGGAGCAGCTCTTTCACCTAGTTCCCTCAGAATACAGATGGCTAATTCAAGACCGAAACCCAAAGACAGCCAACGAAGCTGCAGTTATGATTGACCAGCTAATTACCTTGAAAGAAGGTTTTAGGAAGGAGGAAGAACCAAAAGAGAAAAAACCTCTAAAGCCGACGTTTTACCCTCACGCACGCACACAAATGCAAAGGGGAGGTTCAGGAGAAAACACCGCCTATAGGAAGCATGAGGCAGTTGCAGGCCAAGCCAGGCATGAGGAAAAGATAAAATGTTACCATTGTGGAAGGCCAGGGCATCTTAGATACCAATGTAACTTAATCAAGAAAGACAGGTCTACGTTCTTTGTAAATAGAGCTCCAATAGAACAAGAAGTAGAACCTGAAGTTAAGTCTAGAAGCCCTGATGCGAGGCCAAAAGAAAAACAATGTTTATTTATCCTTTCAAGAGAAATCTCTGAAGACTATTTAGAATCTATTGTCATAGATGAGATACACACGCAGGGATGGAGAGACACTGGGTCGGATGTCTGTATTATACGTCCTGAAGTGGTCCCACAGAGATACCAACATCCCTCTTCAGAGATAAATTTAAAGGGGATTGGTCCGTCGATACCAACCCCTGTAGTATCCTTACCCATCAAGTACAAAGGCTGGGAAGGATTATGGGACTTCGCTGTCTGCGCGGATATCCCATACAAATGTTTGATTGGGAATGATTTAAATGGAAAAGTTAGGAATTGGCAGAAAGAAGCTGATAAACATGAAGGCAACATGGAGGTCCACACTCCAAAAGCCAAGTGTTTGACCATCCAAGCTAGCTCAGAGCAACTTCCTGAGTCTAGTTCGAACATCACTGAGTTGGTCAGCAGAATAGAGGGAAAACAAGAGATACTGCGAGAGCAGCTAGCAGATGAAACATTACAACCTTTGTTCTTGCAAGCTCAGAGCGCCACAGGAACAGAAGAAAGTAAAACTCCTAAGTTCGTACTTAAGGAGGGAGTTTTATACAGGAAAAGTACAAGCCATAAGACTTTGAATAAGCCAGAAACATGTACCCAAATAGTGGTACCTGTAAACTACAGGAAACAACTGTTAGATGTGGCCCATGACAATCCACAAGGAGGGCATCTGGGGGTTAGAAAAACCGCCCAAAGGATCAGCAAGAACTTTTTCTGGCCTGGCATGTATCAACATATCAAGGAGTTTTGCAGGTCGTGCGATACTTGCCAAAGGTTTAGCACGGGAAGAGATAAGACCAAAGCACCTTTAGTTCCCATGCCGGTTGTTGGGGAACCCTTTTTCCGGGTAGGGATTGATCTAGTTGGTCCTTTGTATAAGCCCAGTCGGAGAGGATACAAATATATCCTCACAGTAATAGACTATGCAACCAGGTATCCAGATGCAGTGGCTTTGACCAATATTGAAACTTCCACCATAGCCAATGCGCTGTTATCAATTTGGGGAAGGACTGGATTTCCCAGAGAGCTTGTGTCAGACCTGGGGACTCAGTTCACCTCGCGGCTAATGAAGAAGTTATTAGAGTTGTGCGGAATTAAACACCTAACGTCCACACCTTATCATCCGCAAACGAATGGCCTAGTAGAAAACCTGAACAAAACACTAGTGAAAATGATCAAGGCCTATAGCCAGCAGAGACCCCACGACTGGGACACCAAGTTGCAGCAGCTGTTATTCGCATATCGATCAGTCCCACAGGACAGCACTGGTTACTCGCCTTTTGAATTGTTATTCGGAAGGAAGGCTCGTGGACCCCTTGATTTGATCAGAGAGCACTGGGAAGCAAGTCCTAAGCCAGATCCTGTTCCTGTCGACGACTACATCAAGGATCTTCAGTCAACATTAAAGATGGCCAGGGACATCGCCCAGGAACATCTTATGACGGCCCAGGAGCAACAAAAGATCCGGTACGACGCAACGTCGAGACCCCGAGACTTCAACGTCGGAGATGAGGTCCTGTTTTTAACACCCAACAAGAACAACAAACTACAGATAGACTGGACTGGACCGTGGAGGATCGTCAGGAAGCAGAACCATGTGAACTGTGACATCCTAGATGAACGATTGGGGATTGAGAAACGGGTGCATGTAAACATGATTAAGCCGTATGTAAATAGGTCGGCAAATGTTTACTGTATAGTATCAGAGGAAGATACAGGTCCTTTTTCATTTTGGGAAGGTAATAGGGAGATACATAGAAACTTGGATAAAGTATCCATAAATTCAGACTTATCTCCATCACAACAAAGAGAGGTTAAAGGAATCTTGGCTAAGTATAAAGTCATGTTTTCGGATTTACCCGGGAGAGTGCAGGGAGTGCAACATAAAATATGCACCGGTGACGCCGCACCGATAGCATCCCCTCCCTATAGGGTAACGAGTAAGATAAGCGAATGCATAGAGCAAGAGGTCAGGGAGATGTTAGATTTGGATATAATCGTGCCATCTAACAGCCCTTGGGCTTCGCCCATAGTGTTAGTAAAGAAGCCAGACAAAACCGTAAGGTTTTGCATAGATTACCGGCGGCTAAATAAAATCACCCAAAACGACATGTATCCGATGCCCCGTTTGGATGATTTACTAGAAAGGATTGGAAAAGCCAAATTAATAAGTAGAATTGATGAAGATGGAGAGGATAGGCCCATACTATTCCTCAGTAAGAAGTGGCATTCTAATGAGCTTAGCATGTCCACAATCGAGAAGGAATGTTACTCGATAATTTGGTCCATAAAGAAACTGAAACCATACTTGTGGGGAAGGAAGTTTACGTTACAAACTGATCACGCACCCCTAAGATGGTTGGATAATGTAAAAGGGACCAATAACAAATTATTGAGATGGAGTTTATCACTACAGGACTTTACATTTGATATTAAACATATAAAGGGCAAATGTAATGTAGTAGCTGATGCTCTATCCAGAGCACCTTGATCGGAAGACTTACAGGTTTGTATTTAGAGTTTAAGGTATGATGCTATGTTTATGTATAGATATGTATTTTGTGTTACTCTCTATTATTTTTGCTTATTCTGGGTCTAGAAAAAGCAAAAATAATCTTTCCGGGTTGGAAGGTATGTAAAGATGTCATGATCATTGTGTTTTATTCATGATTGCTATGTTTAGGTTGACTGTTTAAGGTTATATATTTCAGCTATTCTTATACAGAAGCTGGGAGCCTCTAAGGCATGGCCAGGAAAAGGGGCGTGGCTTCACCTTGCTGGTGGAAGCCTTAGAATTCAAAATTTAGCAGTTGGAATTGGGCAGTTGGAGTTTGTCGGTTGAGCAGAGCAGTTGGTTCTGTTCAGTGAGAAAGGAGTGTGATCGAAAAAAAAGAGATTGTGGGAAGAAGTTGAGCAGCTAGAGAGTTTTAGCGGAGAAGGGCTAAAATTAAAGTTGCTGAGCCTTTAGTAGGAATAACTAAAGAGCTGAGGCTATATCCCTAAGTCAAGGAGGACTAGGGTTAACCAGTTAAACTCCCCAGTCCAAGTTTGATCGGGTACAGGTCAACTAAGTTCAAGAAGGACAGTATTCCTAACTGAAAGAAACAAGTAATATAAAGCTGATACCATGCTAAGCTCAGTGAAACTATTGAGAAATCTTGCAACACTTACTGTACAGAAGTAACATCGTTCACCTCAAGTTATAACATTCTTGCAACCATCAAGCTTTGTGCTATAAATAAACAAGTTACTGTTTCTTCAAATGTTGCTTATTATTTGAGCAAAGCATCTTTCAAAGGTGGTGGCAGCGATAATATAGAAAAGTGGAACACGTAGAGGTAGAAGGTGAATCCTTCGCATTTTGGTGGCAGTGGTGGGATCCAAAAAGTTTCCATCCCTGTCATCACATCAAGTCTTCACATTTTGGTGGCAGCGGTGGGATCTGAAGGGATTCCATTCTCTGCCACATCAAGTCTTCACAGCCGTTACCTTCCCGCCGGAGCGGTACCTATTGATCTACTCACATGTTTTCGAGCTGCTAGGTTGGCAGAAGCTGGAGTTTAACAGCGGGTGCTCACTCCGCTCCCTGGATTTGAACCTGGGACCTTTTGATCTGCAAGTTCAGCAGCTCAGCACTTTAACACACTGAGCCACCGGAGGCTCCTAGTCACATTATACAAAGCGATAAATATCATGTGCCAGGTCCAGAGACAGCTTAAACTTCTTCTTTTTAAAGATGGTCTAATTACAAAGGAACTGTCTCCAAAGAAATTTTGAACTCACTGGATTATCTCACTGTAACCAGGCTTGTCCGATCGATGGAAAAAATGTTTCAATTCTCGTTTCTAAAATAGGGGGTGCCGGCGCTTCGATATAGAAAGTATTTCCGAATTTTTCACCCAAAAATTTCGGATATTTCCGAAAATTTGTAATGATTTGTAATGTTTCTGAAATGGCCCGACGCACATGCACAATCGCCAAAAAAAAAAGGAAACCAGGGGGGACTTTTATAGGGCTTTCCTGCCCTCATTTCTTGAGCTATCCTCATCAAAGTTGGTACAGTGGGAGATCATATTCAACACTCTTTGCTCAACAAATTGCAGAACAATTCCTGTCTCCTATATTTTTGGTGAATTTTCATAACTTTTTATAATACACTATTTTTCAATAATTGAAGAAACTTGTTCCTGGTTTGAAAGTCTTATTTCCTGTTCAATTGGGTTCTTATCACTGTAAAAGTCCCTCTTCTACTTGTGTAGATTTTGGATTAGAAACGCAGCACATGCCAAACAATGCCTTGGCAGGAGTGCCACTGTCCTTTGGAAACTATAAATTGCCTTTGAACCTTTTGATCAGTGGTGCCACTGGCTGACCTTGTGATGGCAAAAATAAAACTCTGGCTGAGGACTTTGGATTAGAAACGCAGCACACGCCAAGCAATGCCTTGACAGGATTGGCAATGTCCTTTGGAAACTATAAATTGCTGTGGACCCTCTATTGAATCAAATCAATGTCTGACCTTGTGATTGCAGAAATAAAACTCAGCCTGAGGGCTTTGGATTAGAAACGGAGTGTGAGGAAAGCAATGCCTTGACAGGAGTGCCCATGTCCTTTGGAAACTATAAATTGCCTAATGCCTCTTTTCAAGCAAGGACTCTTTGCCAGATCCCACAAGCCCCAAGCCAATGCAATATTTATTACCCAAAAAATATACACAATCTCGAACCAGCAACAAAAGCCCAAACCCTTACCAGACCCAAACCCCTCTGTCTCTCTACAGCCAGAACTTCACCCTCTCTCCCTTTTTAAATCACCTAACCTTCTCACAAAGTAAATTTTTCTCACACTGCAGTGATGAAATAAATGGGAGATCTGAGGGCTAAGCAGATTTGAGGGAAGAATAAAGTGTTGTCTTGTACATTTCTCTCTGCCCTTAAAAAACTAGTACAGCCATTGTTCTGCTGAGACAAAAAGTGAAATGACATCTACATACTCATTTCGGCTATGCAAGCTAACTATATTAGCTGCCAACATTGTCCATCACACCTGAAGGCAGCAAGCTTGCTTAAGGGCTTTCAGACTGGTCACTTGTCACATGCAGCTCTCTTCTCCAAAAGAAGAATGAAGGCAAAGTTTAACGTCAGAATATGATGTCTGACACTAAAATGTCCTTTAACTTTTCCCCAACCTCAAAGACTCAAATGCTGTTGGGTAGCAGTTTGCATTATTCCCAGTCCACATGGCAGATAATCAAAAGTGATTGGAATTGCCATTCAATAACATCTGGGGTAGAATTTAAAGATCATCAAACACTATATAAATATATATATAGTTGGCCCTATGTATCCACAGATTCTCTATCCATGGATTCAACAGCCCTTTGAAAGGCATGTGACCCTCAATGAAAATGAGCTTGAACCCATGGCCAACAGCATCTGGCATTTGTTGGCAGTAACTTATCCAAATACTAACCAGGTCTGGTCCTATTGAGTTTTCTTTTCTTTTTAATATAATTTTTATTGCAAAATATATGAGGAATGGGGAAGGGTGTAACAGTGGATATAGAATAGGGATATTTTTAACATCTTGCATCCTCATCTTCTTCCATTGTTATCCAATACAAAAAGGGGTTAACTGTGTGATGGAAGGTTTCTTTGGTAGATGTCCAGAAAGGCATTTTAAGTAGGATCTTGATTTTTACTTTTTCCGTGTTCTGCATAGTGTATTTCTTAGCAGATGGCTCTTAAAATTAGAGTCAATAAATGTTTTTTTTTAATTATTTGGGCACAACGCCCAAAAACTGTAAAGTTTTTGGTTTCATTTTCAGCTCTCTCTCTCTCTCTCTCTCTCTCTCTCTCTCTCTCTCTCTCTCTCTCTCTCTCTCTCCCCCCCCCCCCCCCCAAAATCCATTTTCTGGGAAATTCCAGAAATTGGGAGGGGGGTGCCATTTTCATTCCAGTTAGATTAGGTTCATTGGTGCCTATCATGTATCATGTTCCGCAGTTGATGGTGGTTCGTGGTGTCAGGCTTTGTAGCTGGTGATGGAAGGGGATAATATCAGTCCTAGTTCTAAAGAGCAGAGTAATCTGTAAGTAAAAATTTGCAGGTGAAAGCAATTAAAGGTGGAGGCATGCAAGAGATAGCATGCAGCTGGGTTTAACTGGTTATAAAGAGCTAGCCTGGAGACTGATCTTCAGGAGAAAAGTATTTGTCCTATTTGGTTGTGGATGTTGCTGGTTTGTAGATTTTTGGTATCCTGACCTGTCTCCTGAACTCTTGAAACCCTGGAACCTTGAATCTCTGGACTGGCTATTGGCTATGGTATAGACTCTTGATCCTTGGACTTTAATCACTGAATTCTCTGCATTTGACTACTGGACTGGATATTTGACTACAGTGTTTGTCTGAACCTGCATTGGCTGAGTGCTATCTTTATGTTTTGTATTTGGACTATGAAAACAGTCAGACAATAAGTGATGCTTTAATTAAACTATTTGACACAAGCTGGGTGTTTGTTTAGGTTCACCTCTGCCTGCACGCTGGCAGAATCTTGGCATTTGTAACAGTGCCAATGGGAAGATTTTAGAGGCTTGTTTCTCCATTTTTTAGGCCTATCAGGATGGAACTTGCCTCACGAGTAGGCCACATTTATGACTGCAAGCCTGCCGAGTTTCAGAATGTTTCACTAATCCACTGATTTTTGGAAAACTCACCTAAGACGTATTGCTTCCTAAGAAATACATACCAAGGTGCACAGCACTCAAAACCAAGCAAATTATTTTGGTATGTAACACAGGCCTATCTTCCCATCTCAGCCACAAATAGGCAATCAACTGCCAATTAAGTAATGATTTTTACCTGACACTCCCAAATGTGCAGCCTGAGCATCTATCACAATCTGCCTGCAAAAGATGTTATTATATTTCTTCACAAACAATTTTAAAGCATCTCAGTTCCTTTTGCATTTTTAAAATGATAACAATGATAGCAAGTTTAAAAAAAAGATGAAAACAAGGGGAAAAGAAGTTAGGAAAAACAAATTAACTTTCTTTTTTTCTTCTTTTTTTCGTGTCAGGAGCAACCGGAGTTGCTTCTGGAGTGAGAGAATTGGCCGTCTGCAAGGATGTTGCCCAGGGGACGCCTGGATGTTTTACCATCCTTGTGGGAGGCTTCTCTCATGTCCCTGCATGGAGCTGGAGCTGTTAGAGGGAGCTCATCCGCACTCGGGTGGGATTCGAACCTGGCAGCTTGCAGGTCACCAACCTTCAAGTCATGAGGCTTTTATCCCCTAGGCCACCGGAGGCTCCCAACTTTCTTTTTAAGACTGGTACTTTTACTTTTTCACTCCTTACAGATCTGTCACAAACCTGTCATTTTCACATTTCTCTGAAAAACTGATATTTTCAGTGTCTTCTTGCTAACCAACTCTGCACAAAATCTGTACCAAAGTCATTTAATCCGTTACAATATTTTTTCATTTAGGATGATATGGTTTCCCACCCTCCTGATGACCCACAAACACCAGGTCCTACAATGCATTGCGGTTTCATGGGCTCCACTGTCACTTTGTGCAACACTTAAAAGGGGAAAAAACACCCACATTAAATCGTTTTCAGTTATGTTTCAATGTAAGTTGTTAAATACTGCTGAGGTCGGCAGCCTTATAGTAAAGCTAACACAGTGTTTGATTTGATGTGGCATTTGGTCCTAAAAAGATGCTGCATTTTCACCTGCAAAGAAAGTTATTCCTTTGTTTGTTAAAAGTTAAAAAAAAATACAAATTCAGCATCTGGTCCTTTTATGTGCTCAGGATACTAAAATAATGCTGCTTGCTCTCATTTAAATGGGTATTGATAAATCATTTAAGTTAACAAATTAGTCTAATAGATGTTTAGTCTTTATTGACTTCATCTGACTTCTCTGAAATTTTGCCATACTGGGAAACCTCTCCAACCATGATAGAAGCAATTAAACCATAATACCAGGTGTCAGCTACTATCCTGAGTGGCAACTTAATTAAAATCCTTTCTCCAACCCTGGGCATTTTAAAGTGTAATATACTCCTTTATGTGCAATGGAAAATAGGCCAGGGCTCTCTGAGTTGCTGTTGATGAGTTGTTATTCTTCTTGTGTACTTTCAAGTTGCTTCTGTAAGATGTAGGCTTTTTGGCAAGATCTGTTCATGGAAATTTTCCATTGCTTTCCTTTGAGGCTGAAACTACTATGTTGTGCTGGCTCTCCCTATACATCAATGGGGGTTTGATTATTAGCCAGAGAATAACCAGTGATGGAAATGCAAACAAGCTGGTATATTGTTACCACATGGACCTACTGAGACTTCTCAATTGGGATCAGGGTAGTGGTTGGATTGGTAAGTTATTACCTAGATCCAGCAAGGTAATCTCGTGTGGTCTTGCTATGGCTTTTTTTTTTACATTAATTACGTGCTAATTTCTGATTATAAGTGTTGTGCATGATACTAATTAAGGTCAAACCAGGACAGGATACTGTACACTTTAACTGAATTTTTCCAAGTATGGTTGCAACCATACATTCTAGAGGGGAAAAATGGGCAATGATGGTGCCCCCTCCCAGCATGTAAAGCAGTGGTTCTCAACCTGTGGGTCCCCAGGTGTTTTGGCCTACAACTCCCAGAAATCCCAGCCAGTTTACCAGCTGGTTGTTGTGAGGATGCTTGCCATAGATGTGGGTGAAACGTCAGGAGAAAATGCTTCTGGAACATGGTCATACAGCCCAGAAAACACACAACAACCATGTGATTCCGGCTATGAAAGCCTTTGACAACAGTTTACCAGCTGTTAGGATTTCTAGAAGTTGAAGGCCAAAACATCAGGTTGAGAACCACTGCTATAAAGGAACAGAAGGGCAGGAGATTTTAAAAAATGGCCACCAGAGGCCTTCTTTTGAGGCTGAAAGAGTGTGACTTGCCCAAGACCATCCAGTACATTGCCATGACTGAGTGGGAATTCAAATCCTGGCATTCAGAATCATAGACTCAACATGCACTATTGTTACCTAAGGACACCATTTGGTTTCCATGGCTGAGCAGAGACCACTACACCATAATGGCTCTCAGATTGAAAGGTAGCAAGAAAAATTAAATTGAGGATTCGGAGGTCTTCACAAAATCTCTGGAAGGCTTTGGAGTCCAAAAAATGAGTCCTGGGGTCATACAGAAACCACATAACATGCTTTCTTTATCCCAGACCTATGCCATACTAGACAAAACAGCCAGCACACACCAAATCCCAATCTAGTTCTCATTGCAAATGTGGTTAACCCTTATAGAAGAGAACAAGCAATAGTTTTAACTTCTGGGTGAGGAGTTAGGGATGTGTGTGAAAGCAGGATAACAAAAACAATCAGGAGGTGTTTGTAGCTGAAAGAATGTGGGAAAGGGCGGGTAATGCTCACACAGCCTTAAGGCTTAAAAAGAGAGAGATTTTTTTTCTTTTGAAATGCTAATGCTTTCAAAATTGCTCTAAAGGCAAAGTAATGGATTCTTCCATTTTAAAAGGGACAGAGCATTATGATGTTAAATGCAGAAGAAGCTATGATGCAGTCGGTACATGCAAGGTAAAGCATATGCAAAGACAAATGTCCTGTTTTATAATACAGAGCAACATTTAAAATGTATTAAGTTGGAAATAGTACTAGCAAATCTGGCTGCACTTTTTAATGTGAGTTAAAGACACGTTCAATCCTAAAATTGACTCCGTGGAATTTGAAAATGTATAGTTTCTTGAGCACACCTAAGCACAATGGTAAATCCGGCACTGAATGCATTTGCACACAATTCATAGGAGAATCGGCCTAACCAAAAAAAATGATTGTGCAATTGTTGTGTTCTAAAATTGTGTGTTTGCTTTTGTGTTACGTTTTAATTAAATGTTTGGTTTCTATTATTTTGGCTACTTTGAATATGTTTGAGAAGGGGGATATAAATTAAAGACAGGACTCAACTAGAGTACATCTACTACAACAGTGGTTCTCAACCTGGGGTCCCCAGATGTTTTTGGCCGTCAACTCCCAGAAATCCTAACAGCTGGTAAACTGACTGGGATTTCTGGTAGTTGTAGGACAAAAACATACGGGGACCCCAGGTTGAGAACCACTGTACTACAAAGAATGGGACTAGGTAAGTCAACAATTATACACATCGCTTTGAGGCAAGAGGTTTGCTTTATAACTATAGTACTCTACTATTGCTCAAGTTAATAATAATAATAAGAAGAAGAAGAAGAAGAAGAAGAAAAAGAAAAAGAAGAAAATCACACAGACAGACTACAAACAGAGGCACACTTATGCCTCAAGTACTGTCAGGACCCAGGCTGCAGAGCACCAATAACCTTACACAGAGGCCAGAATCTATCTAATATCTTTATTAAAGAAATATATAAAGTCAATAAAAACAAGTGAAGAATATAGTTCAGAAGCAGACCTTTCAGATGAGGTCAAATATAGTCCAGAAATGTATTGTCCAATATAAGATATTAGAGTCCAAAGTTTTAATCCACTTGACCGAAACACACACTTTGCCAAGCAATAGTGTGGGGAAAACAACCGAGTCTTTAAAGTCCAATGTAGCTAGACAACAAGGCTGGAAAATAAACTTGATTCTTGGCTGGATCCGTGACTAGAAGGCGAGGTAAACATGAAACATGAACAGAGTCCAAGGAAGTCCGTGAGACAAGACAAGGCTGGAAACTTGATCCGGGAAACAAGGAACTGGATTACGAAGTCCACACACGATCTCTCTCCTCAAGCTGAACAATTGACTCCGCAAAGTATCCCTGGCGTTAAGCACCTATATTGGGTCTCGTTTTCCCGCCAACAGAACACTTTCCCTAGAGAACGAGAAGCGAAACCCAACTCTGTCCAGATGTGTGACTCCTTAGAATTTCCCAAGGGAAGCAAGCCTAATCAGCTTGATTTCTGGCAGCAATGCGTAAACTCCTCCGATGAGCCTCTCTGTTTCCCCTTTCCCGAGAATAAGATTCTTTTCTGGGAAACGGGGGGGGAGTTCTGCCCAAGGCCTGTTTGGCTGAATTCTTGAGGACAAACAACAACATCCTGCAGGTGAGGAGACTCCGGTTCTGGCTGAACCGGCAAAAATCCCATGTTTTCCTCTTCGTCTGTCACAATAGTACTAGGAACAGGACTACAAGGCCCATGAGTCATCACAAGTACCACCTGCCAGCAGCAAAAAACTGGTGGGATCACAAACCAGCAAAAGTATTGTGGGACTTCCGAATCCAGACTGACAAAGTTCTGGAACACAACACACCAGACATCACAGTTGTGGAAAAGAAAAAGGTTTAGATCATTGATGTCGCCATCCCAGGTGACAGTCGCATTGACGAAAAACAACAGGAAAAACTCAGCCGCTATCAGGACCTCAAGATTGAACTTTAAAAACTCTGGCAGAAACCAGTGCAGGTGGTCCCGGTGGTGATTGGCACATTGGGTGCCGTGCCAAAAGATCTCAGCCGGCATTTGGAAACAATAGACATTGACAAAATCACGATCTGCCAACTGCAAAAGGCCACCCTACTGGGATCTGCACGCATCATCCGAAAATACATCACACAGTCCTAGACACTTGGGAAGTGTTCGACTTGTGATTTTGTGATACGAAATCCAGCATATCTATCGCCCCATCTCCCTGAAGGGACTCAGGGCGGCTTACATGGGGCCAAGCCCGGACACAACAATATAAAAGCAAAACAATAAAACAATAAAAGTTCTACATCCTCTTTAATTGTTCTAGTTCCAGGGATTGTGTAGCCCTTCAAATGTTGTTGAACTGAAGTTCCCAACAGCCCTCACCAACTTAACTAATGTTGAGGTCTACTGGCACCTACAAGCCAACACAGAGGGCAACATGATTCCCACCCCTATTCTAGACTAAGGCTTCTAAAACTATGGGCCGTGACCCCATTTGGAGTTCTTTGCTGAATGTGGGGGTCACAACAAGTTTGTGTTCCTTGCCAATTAGTGACTACTTTTAAAACTTTACATGACTCTTTTAGCAACAACATGCAGCAAATGCTTCCACTGTACTTCCTTTAAAAAGGACAATTAGCTTGCCTTGTTTTAGCAAAGCTTGCAAATGCTGATTTTGCTTAATGTCTAATTTATATACCTACTAACTTGGGTACCTGGCATTGCATGGGTTATTTGAAAAGTCAATTTTTAATTATACAAAATGCATAAGGTTGTAACTTAACTACAACTGACATCGTGCCAGGCTAATCCCATGAAATTCCATCAGTACTTAAAGTTTGTTATCTTGGGCAAGTTTGCTCTAGAGGCATCATTGGTGGGGTTCAGTGTGCTCTCTGGCTGTAGGGTGAACTACAACTCCCACTAAGGTGAGTCAGTCCCCTCAAACCCCTCCAGTAGGTTGAGTTAATCCAGTGGGTTCTGTGTGCCAAGTTTGGTCCAGGTCCATCATCAGTGGAGGTCACAGTTTCTCTGGTTGTGGATGAACTACAACTCTGAGAAAAGAAGGTCAGTTCCCCCCAAACCCCTCCAGTAATCAAATGTTGGCATATCACGTATGTGTGCCACGTTCCATCTGTGGTCCAGATCCATCCAAGTTTGGGTTCACAGTGCTCTCTGGATATAGGCAAACTACAACTACCCCAAATCAAGGTGAATTTTCCCCAAAGACCTCCAGTATTTTTTGTTGATCATGGGGGTTCTGTGTGCCAAGCTAGTTCCAGGTCCATGGTTGCTGGAGTTCAGAGTGCTCTTAGATTCCGGTGTGGGAATGATGGCGGTAGGACGGCAGCTGTGAGAGCTCTCACAGCCCCAGCACCTCGGAAAGACCAGGAGAGTGTTTACTCCCTCCTTTCAACGACGGATTGAAGTCGGAAAGGTTGCGAACCCAAAGGGGATCAACCGATGACCTAAGAATTGCCTTCCTCTCAAAGGGAGGTGATCAAAGGTCCGGTAAAGTTCCCCACAGGGTAGCAGGCCACCGAGAAGCTACCTGGGATCTAATCCTTCAGGACTACTACCAGCCGCCCACATTTTAAAACAACACACCCGACGCTGAATCAAAAGTGAGTAAGAAATTCTATCTCTATAAAGGGAAAACCCATATCAAAACATTAGTAACATATGGAACATTTGAATGTGAACAGTAACTAATCTTAAGGGTGAGAAGGCAAGCTGCCAAACTCCGTGGAATAAGTGAGACAAACTGCTTGTAAATACAAAAGAGTAATCTGTCGCTCATAACTCAAGAAGTACCAGCACCCTTTGAAGCAGGACTGACCTTGAAGGAAGCAAACAGTCAAAACAAAGTGCTGGTTAGAAGCTGTGAAGCTGGGAAGGACGTGTGGGAGGAGGACGGAGAAACAGGGTTGGAGCGTCAGAAAGCTGATGCAACTCTGAAGGCGACCAAGTAACTGGACGAAGCAGGAAGGTGAGAGAGTGTATGCTCAGAGCTCTGGGGTGAAGTCATTGCCAGGAGAAGGGAAGGAAAATCAACAGGCACAGGGAGTGTAGCCAAGGCGTGCCATAAAGGAGTGATTGCAGCAAACTGTATGGAGGAGAGACAGAGCTAGAGGATGTAAGAAGACGTAAACAGGACAGACTCAAGAGATACTAAACGGAACTTAATGAAGGTGTAGATGAGGATGGTGTAAAAGGACCATAGAGTCAGTAAAGTACAGAAAAGAATCCAGACATATAGGAATTGTAAGATTCTACGAGATTTAAAGAATTACAAGTGGAACTACAAGTGGAACCTTGCAGGAACTACAAAGATAGCCAAAGACGGATAGAGTACATAGGACTCAGAGAAACTATATGGATTAACTATCAGATTCAACCCAGGGAAGAAGAATAACTATAGAAGAAATAAGGACATCCCTCCTCCAGTTAGTAGAGGAATGTGAAGGTACAACTTTGAATTTCATATAATCCCATATAAGGATACTTTGCCACTAAAGTGAACATTATAATAGAATATTAATCAACAGGCCACCAAACAAGAAGACAATTCCTTTATATATTTTGAGCTTTTTTTAACATATGACAATCAATTAAATCCCAATTGACTACAGATAAACAATAATCAATTGTTCAACTGTTCAATTCAGTTAGGAATGTGCAGTGATCTATAGCCAAATCTCAGTTAGCTTCGCCCAGCCCAGCAAGAGCAGTTATAAGAATATTACCTGCCAGCTCCTGAGACAGAGCTTCAAAGAACTGCAGCTGTGTTGCAATTGTAGTAGGATTCTCTTTCCATCCCTATAGCCTTGCCCTCAGTTCCCGTAATAATCAATTGTTTGTAATTAATTAAAAGCAATATAGTAACTGATTTGCAGATAAAGCTAGCAAGATAGATAGATTTTGATCAAATAAATCTATTAGATTAGGCTGTCTGTAAACAGGACCTTACTACAAAAAGAATAATGGCAAATTTAAAAATGAAAGGAGACAAGGAGGAAAGGAAGTTAAGCTTCAACACTACAAGAAGACCCTCACTGCAAGAGGAATTTACATTGAAAGACGTTATGAAGGAACTGCAACGACTCTCCGAAAAACAGGACCAACTCCAAGAACAGATGTATGATATGAGACAGAAATTAACAGATGACTTAAGTGAAGTGAGAAACAACATGTCAAAACTGAAACAAGATATGGGGAATCTACAACAAGAAATGAGAGATATGAAAATAGAAAGACAGCAAATGATGGACCAACAGAAAAAACAGGCAGCAAAACTTGACAAAATAACAGAAATAGAAGAAAAAAACTCAAAACTGGAGAATATGCAAGAAAAGTTAGAACAACAAGTAATGGAATTTCAATTAAGATATCGAAACGTAGAGGAAGACCCCAAGGAAGACATCAAACAAATAATCATACAAATAACAGCAAATTTAATGGAATGCACTACCAAGGAAATGGAGGAGAAGGTTGACCGGGTTTATAGAATATCAACAAGTTACACGAGGCGCCACAAGGTGGTACGTGATGTTATAGTGCACTTCACAAAGAAATCAATAAGGGACGAAATCTTAAAGGCCAGTAACAAAGCACCAATAGTATACCAAAGAAGGAGAGTTGCGATCCTGAAAGAAATACCTCTGACTACTCTAGCAAAGAGAAAGAAGTACATGTTTTTAACTGAAGAACTTAAGAGACTGCAAATCAAATTTCGCTGGGAAAGAACAGAGGGGATTATGGCAACATATAAAGGAGAGCGATTTTGGCTAACCACTGAAGAGAAAGCTAGAGATTTCTACAAGAGACTAAAAAAGGATTCATTGGATAACAAGACCCCAAGTAAAGGAATTCCAAGCAAACGGCTCAGAGATGAATCGCCAGAACAATTGGGAATACAATATGGTGCAGGAGTGATGGACCTGGGAACCGTCGAAGAAGAGGAGGAAGTGGATAAGGATCAAAAGACAGAAGAAGAGGAAAGAAGTTGAAGATGGACTGGAGTTTGAGATGCTACTCAAACAATGTCAATGGACTAAATTGCCCCCAGAAAAGAAATAAAATTTTCTCACAATTAAAGAAGCAGAAGTATGATGTGATTGCCCTACAGGAATCCCATATCTCTAGTTGTAGCACTACTATCCCAAAAAGCACTAGGAAAGGAATACTATTCGGCAGCACCAGATAAAAAGAAGGGGGTGGTAATATATGTAAAAAACAACATCCCTTCTGAATTAGCCTTTAAAGACACCGAGGGAAGAATAGTTGCCATTCGGATAGAAAGAGGAGGACATAGACTACTAATTTGTAATATATATTCACCAAACGGATCAAAAGGAAAATTTGTAAAGAAATTGAGGGAACTAATTGGAGAACAAAAATTCGATGACCTTATACTCTTAGGAGATTTTAATGGAGTGATAGACAATAAAATTGATAGACAAATACAGAGTAAGAAGAAAGGCCAGGAAAACCTAGGTCAATTACCCCAAAGCTTTATAAATTTAAAGAAAGAATACGATTTGGTAGATATATGGAGATTATATCATGGGACAGAGAAGGACTATACATATTTTTCAAGCAGGCATAATAATTGGTCCAGAATTGATATGATTTGATCAACCAAAACGATATCCACAAAAATAAATAAGATTAGTATATTACCAAGGAAAGACACAGACCATTGCCCGCTAGAGTTAAAATTGAACTACAAACCCGGTATGAAAAAATGGAGACTTAATGAAAACCTACTACAAAAGGAAGAAGATATAGAGAAAAATAAAAAAACTTCTTAAAGAATATTTTTTTGTTCAACACAACAGCGGGTGTAGATGATGGCATTATTTCGGACGCAAGTAAGGCTGTCATGAGGGGTAATTTTATTCAACAAAATGCTATAAAAATAAATTAAGAAATCAAAAGTCATTAGAAATACATAAAGCAATAGAATTGGCTGAAAAGAATTTAAAGAAAAACCCCAAAAACTCAAAATTAGGACAGGAATTAGATTACCTTAATAAACAACGTCAGCAATTGGAAATGGAACAAAGGGCTAAAGAGTTGAAATTTGTAAAACAGTACCATTTCCAAAACGCAAACAAGCCGGGTAAATGGCTAACACGCACACTAAGGAGGAAAAGACAGGAACAATGGATAACCCAGATAAAAGACGGAACCAAAGTTTATACATCAGAGAAAGAGATTATGGCAAATTATGGCCAATTTAGCAAATATTTTGGAAACGTATATAAAAGTGACCATATAAATAGAGAAGTTATGCTATACTTGGGGAGACAAAAGATACAAAGACTAACAGATGACCAAAGGGAGATGCTAAACAAGGATATATCACATAAAGAAATCGATATTGCTATAAGGAAATTAGATCCCAATAAAGCACCGGGTCCAGACAGCCTAACGCCAATTTACTATAAAAGATTGAAAGATGATCTGTTACCCCACTTACAAAAAGTTATGAATAACGCCCTACATCAAAAACAGATACCTAAATCTTGGAAAGAAGCTAACATAATACTGTTACCTAAAGACAATTCGGACCCCAATAACATCAAAAATTATAGACCTATTTCCCTATTAAATACGGATTATAAAATCTTTGCTTTAATTATTGTGGAAAGACTAAAATTATATTTAACAAATTGGATAAAAGAAGAACAATCGGGATTTTTACCAGATAGGAGTATTAAAAACAACGTACGAAGTTTAGTAAATATAATTGAATACTATGAAAAACATAATCAAAAAGAAGTAGCCATAATGACGGTTGATGCGGAAAAGGCATTTGACCGTATAAATTGGGATTTATTTAAAATGTTAATGAGAGAAATTGATATAGGGAATAATTTTATGAATGCGATACAAGCTATATACGAAGATCAGACGGCAAATATCTGGGTAAATGGTCAATCATCTAACAAAATTAGGGTGGAGAAGGGGACTAGGCAAGGATGTCCCCTATCCCCACTAATATTTGTAATGTCATTGGAATTACTCCTTAATAATTTGAGAGATGACGACAATTTAAAAGGCTTAGAAATAGGCAAAGAGACATACAAACTCCGTGCCTTTGCAGATGACTTAGTGTGCATTATAGAGGATCCATTAAATAATATCAAAAAGTGGCTACGGGAAATAGAAGACTTTGGCAAAATATCAGGTTTCAGAATAAATAAAGATAAATCCATGATATTAACCAAAAATGTATCAAAAGAAAGACAATCCCAGATAAGTGATATCACAGGTATGAAAACGCCAACCAAAATAAAATATCTAGGAATATATCTAACAACAAAGAATTCACAGTTACTCCAAAACAACTATATCAATAAATGGAAAGAAATTAAAAACTATCTCAAGAATTGGTCTTCATTAAAATTATCCTTATTGGGTAGAATAGCGGTTATTAAATCAAATGTATTACCAAAAATGATATATCTTTTCCAAAACCTTCCAATAATTAGGAACCAGAAGTTATTCAAAGAATGGAATAAAGATATATCAAAATTCATCTGGAATAATAAGAAACCAAGAATAAATTATACAAATTTGACAGATGCCAAAAATAGAGGGGGTTTAGGTTTACCGAACCTTGCCCTTTACTCAGAAGCCTGCGGATTAGATTGGGTAAGGGATTGGATTAATTTAAGCAATAAGAAAATGTTGACCCTGGAAGGACATGATTTGCGAGCCGACAGGCATGCGTACCTATGGTACAACAAAGCACCAATCGAAAAAAAAATTGGCAACCATTTTATTCGTTCGACCTTACTCAAGATCTGGAATAAATATAAACAGAGAATCTATAATAAAACCCCCCTCTGGGTGTCTTCTATGGAAGCACGCCAGAGAAGAGAACTGGGATGGAACACATGGCCTACGTATAGAGATATACTAGAAAAAGAAGGAAGGGAAATAACATTAAAATCACAGGAAGAATTAAAATTAAAATATGGTAATCTAACCTGGCTCCAGTATTATCAATTAAAAGAAAGCTTCAATAAAGATAAGATTCAGGGATTCGAGGATAAGGTAACACCATGGGATGTAATATTAGACAAGGGAAAGAGGAAAATTGCAAAAATATATAAATTTCTATTGGAATGGAGTACTGAGAAGGAACAAATAAAAGAGTGCATGACAAATTGGGCAAGAGATCTAGGAAGAACTATACAATTAGAGGAATGGGAACTTTTATGGGGGAAAAAATTAAATTATACATATGCCTATGAATTGAAAGAAAATTGGTGGAAAATGTTCTATAGGTGGCACCTGACCCCAAAAAGGATATCAAAATTTACCAAAGGAAAGAAGATTAAATGCTGGAAATGTGGAAGAGGTGAAGGATCATATCTACACATGTGGTGGTCTTGTGAGAAGGTAAAACCGTACTGGAGGGAAATCCACGACAAATGTCAAAAAATTTTAAAGATAAAAATACCACTACTCCCAGAATTCTTTCTATTGGGCATGACGAATAACCAATGGGGAAAGAATGAAGACAAAATCTTTACACACTTAACAACAGCTGCCAGATTAGTTCTTGAAAGATTATGGAAACAGAAATTAATACCCAAAGTGGAAGAATGGATAAAAAGAATATGGGATATAATGAATATGGACTACCTAACGTTCCTGCTATCAACAACACAAAATAAGCCAAAAAAAGGGATAGATTGGACACTGTTAAAGGACTGGATGAAGAAAGAAAAAGTTAGAATATTGTTATAAAGCCCTTAACACGAAGGAGAAGTGTCAACTGTCGACACAAAAAAAAAATTGAATGATACCAACAACATAAATAATACAAATAGTTACGACAACTTTATAGAGAAGAATGGAAGTCAAGAATCGACAAGGACCCTGACCCCCCCTGCCCTTATTACCCCTTTCCCCCTCACTTTCTACCACCCCCTCCCTACCCCCCATCCTTTCTTTCCCCCCCCATACTTTCCTAACCCATTTTATTGTTATTTTCAAAATTTAATAAAAATTATTAAAAAAAAAGAGTGCTCTTAGATTGCAGATGAACTATACATTCCAATATCTACAGCTCCCATAAATCATGGTGAATTCTCCCCAAACTTCCCTTTCTAGTATGATCAGTTGCTGATCAATTCCTCTGTTTGCTGTGTACCATAGAAAAGAATAGGAAGGGATTAAGGGAGAGGTAGTGGGTGGGGTCATGCAAATTCCACACCAATGGCGAGAGTAAGAAACACTGGTGTGTCTGTGGTGGAGGAAAAACAGGAAAATCTAGGATGAAATCGTCCCCGTATGAAAGCCTTCACTTGGGTGGTGGGCAGTATGATGTTTGTGGAGGACACTGGCAGGGCTCTTGGACATGTTCACGGCACTCTCAGTAACCAGCAAAGTCATTGGAGGGAGGGCCATTGGTGTCTCCTGAGTAGTGGGAACTATAGCTGTTTGTGGAGGCAGGAGCTTGTCTGTGTAAGTGGACCCCCAGCCACACATATACATACAGTAGAGTCTCACTTATCCAACATAAACAGGCCAGCAGAACGTTGGGTAAGCGAATATGTTGGATAATAAGGAGGGATTAAGGAAAAGCCTATTAAACATCAAATTAGGTTATGATTTTACAAATTAAGCACCAAAACATCATGTTATACAACAAATTTGACAGAAAAAGTAGTTCAATACATAGTAACGCTATGTAGTATTTATGAATTTAGTACCAGAATATTTATTTATTTATTTATTTATTTTATTTAAAGTATTTATATTCCGCCCTTCTCACCCCGAAGGGGACTCAGGGCGGATTACAATGAACACATATATGGCAAACATTCAATGCCAACAGACAAACAACATATATAGACAGACACAGAGGCATTTAACTTTTTTCCAGCTTCACGATTCTGGCCACAGGGGGAACTGTTGCTTCACTGACCACTAGTGGCTGTACTTCCTCATTCCTTTCCTCGTGTTTTGCTGGCAGATTTTATGATGTTGTAAATTAGTTAAATTAGCCTCCCGCATAAAGCGTACCTGAATTTCCCTACTTGACAGATGCAACTGTCTTTCGGGGCTGCATAGGTCAACAGCAAGCTGAGCTATTTAATGGTCGGGGGCTTAACCCGACCCGGGCTTCGAGCTCATGACCTCTCGGTCAGTAGTGATTTTTTTGCAGCTGGTTACTAGCCAGCTGCGCCATAGCCCGGCCCATCAAAATATCATGATGTATTGAAAACATTGTCCACAAAAATGCGTTGGATAATCCAGAACGTTGGATAAGCGAGTGTTGGATAAGTGAGACTCTACTGTACATATTTTCACTTTTATTATGTGTAGCCAATCATGTAAAAATTATTGGGGGGAAAGGGGTTGCCAGTGGAAAGAGTTTAAGAAGCCCTGTTCTAGACAACATCTTATTCGTTCTTCTCTATGAAGATATTACGATGTATGGATAGAAACTCTAAGTAAAACTGGTTTTAGGAATTAGCTTAAAATAAGTAAATTAATAGAAATTGCTCATATACTAATATGAATGTTTTCCAGAAAAAACTACCAATTGTGTATTCCTTCATTTGGGGGTGGTGTGACTGGATGGCCCTTGTGATCTCTTCCAATTCTATGAAAATGCTTTTTTAAAAGCTACTCTTCTCTTCCACTGGATGCTGAAGACTCCAATTTTAATGCAGTAGTTCCAGTTTTTAGTGTGAACTTTAAAGGGGCCGGACCCCTGGTGGTGGCGCAGTGTGCTAAAGCGCTGAACTGCTGAACTTGCAGACCGAAAGGTCCCAGGTTCAAATCCCGGGAACGGAATGAGCGCCCGCTGTTAGCCCCAGCTCCTGCCAACCTAGCAGTTCGAAAACATGCAAATGTGAGTAGATCAATAGGTACCACTCCGGCGGGAAAGTAACAGCGCTCCATGCAGTCATGCCGGCCACATAACCTTGGAGGTGTTTACGGACAACGCCAGCTCTTTGGCTTAGAAATGGAGATGAGCACCAACCCCCAGAGTCGGTCACGACTGGACTTAACGTCAGGGGGAAAACCTTTACCTTTACCTTAAAGGGGCCATGCAGCATATGAAACTCTAACCCCAAAACAGGTTCAGTGTGATCACTTTCTTTGAAGTTCAGACTAAAACCCAGAATAGATTCACCTCTCCCCGGATAGGGCAACTGCCAACCTTGACTGTTTTCACTGCATCAGCTTTCCTACATATTAATGATTCAGGTCAGCTTTCATAATGGTTAAGCCACCGGGCTTCAGGCTGGCCTCCCAAAATAAGTAATATTATTTGAAGACACCAAGCAGCTTCTTGGCTTTCTTTTTTATTGTTTCTGGGCTTTTTCATTGTTTCAGCATGCTCCCGAGTGCCAAGGCATTCTTCAATTCCTCAGTCAGCAGTTGCTTTTCAAAGCATTTCTGCAGACTTTGAGGGGGCCAAGTCTATGTATAACAGTTCATCAGCCTGACAGCCAGACCCTCCATGAAAAAATGATGCTCATTATGAGCCGGTGGCAGTCTCTGGCCCTTGGCAAGTAATGAAATCAGCCTTCTTGAAAAAAGTAGCATTTCCCCCTCTGAGCTAGCGAATGAATACAATTTATTTGAACATTAATCATCAGTGAATAATCTAGGGAAGGAAGAGGAGAAGAATTGCAGCAATCAAACCTGAGTATTATTCAGGCGCCGTCTTAAACTTCTCCAGAGCTTGAAAAATTGCTCTGTTCCCTTCCAGGCTTGATTCTATCCCTAGGGAATGTGCAGGTAACTCCCACTAACCTCGGGAAACAGATAACGATTTTCATATACTGGCACCCTGGTTTGTCATGAACATTTTACATGGCTGCTGTGCACTGCTTCGCTTGTCAAGCTAACAGAATGGTGGTTGTTCTCTCCAAACTAACCACCTCTTAGTTTGCTGTAGTGAGAGTTTCGCCGCCAATGATATCATGGAATCAGGACTTCTAGAGTCAACGCTCTAAAACTCTGATTGGTTGGGGCCAATGATGTTATGTGTCACACTCATGATTAAGGTAAAGGTCAAGGTTTTCCCCCTGACATTAAGTCTAGTCGAGTCCGACTGTGGGAGTTGGTGTTCATCTCCATTTTTAAGCAGAAGAGCTGCCGTTGTCCATAGACACCTCCGACATCATGTGGCATGACTACATGGAGCACCATTACCTTCCTGCTGGAGTGGTACCTATTGAACTATTCAACATGTGCATGTTTTTGAACGGCTAAGTTGGCAGAAGCTGGGGCTACTAGCGGGAGCTCACCCCGCTCCCCAGATTCAAACCGCAGACCTTTTGGTCAGCAAGTTCAGCAGCTCATCGCTTTAACCCACTGTGCCACACAAGTGATTAGGACTCATCTTTTCCATCAGATTTTACCTGAAATCCCCAAAGAATTTTCAGCAACTATGTATTGTTGCGAGCTATCCCTGCTCGAATCCAAAATATTTGTAGGTGGCTTGATCGTAAAGGGAAAAAGTAATTCACTTGACAAAAACTTGTTCCTCATGGACACGAGAATATATATAAAAATATGAAGCAGATCTGCACAACTGTTTGTATTATCAGACTTTCCTTTGGGGTGTTGTTGGGATGGTGGCCTTACCTTGGTAAGGTAAGTGTGCCTTAGTGGATGGGTGGTGTACTGTATGCTGCAGCTCACAACATCTGGAAGATTTAAGCTATAGTCTTCTTATGAGGGATTACTCATCTGAGACTCATCTTTGAGTAGAGAAGCATTCGATAACACTGTTCATATGGAAGAAGCTTTCATAGAATAGATCTCATCTCATCAGACACGGTGATAATGAAGAGCCGAGGTGGTGCAACGGGTTAAACCCTTTATTGCACCCCAAGGCAGCGCGAGCACTGGAAACCACGCAGACCAATAAGCATATAATATCTTTATTAAAACAATAAATTCAGGAATGAATAAGTGGAAAGCATGAGAGAGGAAGAGTCCTTTATAATAAGGTATGAATTACTCCAAAGGATTGAAGAGAAATGTCCAATATTATTGTCCAAAGTCCAGAAACCAAAACACGCTCAAAACTGTTTGAAAGTCCTTGAGCGGGGAAAACAACAAGGAAGCAAGAGTAAATGACAAGGTCCAAAGAACAAGCAAGGTCCAAAGTCACTAGGTAATCTTGGATATCAAGGCAGAAACGATACGGAGTTGAAACTAATCTTGATTCAGGAACAAGGCAAGGAAGTGAATTTACTCCGGTTTCAATTTTCAATTGGGAGTCGCGGCTCGGCTTGGCCGCCAGGAACAGGAGGCTTGGCTTGGTGAAATCAGGGAACTGGAGTCGGTGAAGTGTTCTTCAGAAAACGCTACGTTGACACTGCAAGATGTTTGCAGTGCAAGACACTTTTATGGAACGAAGATCAGATCCCAACGAAGGGAGACCAAACTCCCCAAAGGTTCCCAAGGGAATCTTCTTATCCACAATCCCCTCGAAATGCCAAGCGGTTACTCCTTCTAAGTTCCTGTTTCTCTGATCTCTGGTGAAACAAAAGCTCCTTTCGGTTGAAGGGCACATTCTCTGGAGAACTCTGGACATCTGGTTTGGCCACGGGAGTAACATCTCCCGTATCTCTCCCAATTAAGGAAGCATCTGAATTATCAACAGCCAGCAGCTGTAACCGAAAGGAGCTGGGAGAAATGGGCAAAGGGTCAAAATAAGCTTCATCCTGGTCAAAGTTCATTTCTGAATCAGGTTCAGAACCCAAAGGTGGCTGGGGTATAATACCCTTGTGCCTGCTGGACTGCTGACTCGAAGACCTGATGGTCAGCGGTTTGAATCCGCAAGATGGGGTGAGCTCCTGTCTGTCAGACCCAACTTCCCATGCGGGGACATGAAAGAGGCCCCCCACAGTATGATAACACATCCAGGTGTCCCCTGGGCAATGTCTTTGTAGATGGCCGATTACCTCACACCAGAAGTGACTTGCAATATATTCTCAATTCGCTTCTGACATGACAAAAAAATCAGACATATGAGCCATGTACACATGCAGACACTTTCTGAGTCTCATGCTAGTTTAGAGTGAAGAAAATAGTGAGCAGCAGTGATATCTATATCATGGAAGAGGAGCTTAATCCAGCCCTAACATCCCCTACCCTGCCCACCAAGGATCCTACAGAAATTCCACCCAAGTCACCTACATCAGTGGTGTGACAAATATGACACTGGCCTTCCCAGATAAGAAAAGTAAGACATGTGTGCCAGAATTCTACTATTATCTCTGATCACTGACTGTTAAGAATTGTGGGTGCTGAAGTCCAAAACACCTGGAGGGCTGAAGTTTGCCCATGCCTGGTCTAACCTATACACATTTTACCATCCCTCTCTCTCCTCTATTCCACCAGGTGTTTGATATTATACAAGTATTTGTTAAGTAAAGTTACTTTTACATGTTTTACAAATGATACTAAGCTTATTTTCTCCTCTACCAGAACCTGTTTAGGTGGGTGGGTGTGGGACCGTTTATTGTTCACATTCTGCTTCACTAGTTTGGTTATTCTGCTTGTGAGATCCACAGGGGCTGGGCTGTGGCGCAGGCTGTTGAGCAGCTGCAATAAATCACTCTGACCATGAGGTCATGAGTTTGAGACCAGCCCGTGGCGGGGTGAGCACCCGTCAATTAAAAATAAAAAATAGCTCCTACTCGTTGCTGACCTAGCAACCCGAAAGATAGTTGCATCTATCAAGTAGGAAATAAGGTACCACTTATAAAAGTGGGGAGGCAAGTTTAACTAATTTACGACTTGGAATGAGGAAGTGCCATCAGAGTGGATGATGAAGCAGCTGCTCCCCCCTGTGGCCAGAATCGAACATCCCCTCAGGAGAAGGTTAAATTGCCTCTACGTCTGTCTGTCTCGGTCTCTGTTTGATGTGTTTATGGGCATTGAATGTTTGCCCTATGTGTGTATAATGTGATCTGCCCTGAGTCCCCTTCGGGGTGAGAAGGGTGGAATATAAATACTGTAAATAAATAAATAAATACTCTCTTCCGCTTTTCTCATCAAGTATATTTTGCCCATCCCACATCCTACTGAGGGAAGAATCAAGTCACTCAACTGCCCATGTGAAGACATGTGTTTCCACCACCACCACATTTTCCTGGTTGAAAAAAAGATCTTTTCTGAGCCAAGAGGCACATCTACACTGTACACTTAAATCAGTGTCAAAGCAGTATTGAAGAAAGAGGTCTCACTGGGCAGATGACTACATAGGAAATTCTGGATGGTAATTACACAAATCACAGAGGGTAGCCTCAAGCCAGTTCCAATATCGTCACTATCCACAACCTGATATCCATGGAGAATGTAGGGTTATTTTAATGCCACCCCTGCCACACCAAGAATGGATGTATGCTCATCACCAGAGTGCTTCAGATTGTCCACACAGTAATTCACGTTCTATAGAGTTGATTTCACCCTGCAGTGTGGCTTACATTGAGATGCACTGATGTACATAGTAGACTTTCTTTTGAAATTTTGTTTATCTTGGTTTAAAGTCCTTAAAGCATGCTAAAGCACACTTTTGTGGTGTATAATGTCTAGCCACCACAATTTGAAGCTTTGAACTGCATTAAATGCTTTGTGTAGACGGGGCCTAAAATAGGCAGGGGAGAACAAAAACATTGTTTAGAGGTGAAGGCTGATTAAGCCTAGCAATAGAATTTTTCTTATATTTGATCTAAACTATAAGAGGAGCCCTGATGGCGAAGTGTGTTAAAGCACTGAGCTGCTGAACTTGCAGACCGAAAGGTCCCAGGTTCAAATCCCGGGACCGGAGTGAGCGCCTGCTGTTGCTCCAGCTTCTGCCAAACTAGCAGTTCGAAAACATGCAAATGTGAGTAGATCAATAGGTACCGCTCCGGCGGGAAGGTAATGGCGCTCCATGCAGTCATGCCGGCCACATGACCTTGGAGGTGTCTATGGACAACGCCGGCTCTTCGGCTTAGAAATGGAGATGAGCACCAACCCCCAGAGTCAGACATGACTGGACTTAACGTCAGGGGAAAACCTTTACCTTTACCTTTAGGTGAAAAAGAAAGAGAGAAAAAATTACTTTTTCCCTTTTGTCCACTGAACTCATTTGTGTTGCATGATCTGCTACACTGTGTACTATATGGGTGAGTAGATAGTAAGGTTGTGCATTCGGGGTAAACCTTGCTCCATTTTGCGTTCCGGCTTTGGGTGGGGGCCCCGATCCATTTATGGGAGCCTCCCAAAATCGGGAGGACAGATATCTGTTTTTGCTCTGGGGTGCTGAAAGATCTGTTTTTATCAGCCCATTATGGGGGGCTTCCCAGGCACCCTTTCCCGCAGGCTTTAAGGAGACTTCTTCTTACCTGTTGTTTCTTTCTACTCTAGAGGAGGCGCTCAGCTGCAGGCACTGGCAGGTGCAGGTGCTTTCTGGGCCTGCAAGCCACACACAAACTCTCTTTCCAAAGTGAGAACATGTGTGGCATGCAGGTTCAGAAAGCAAGCAAACCTGCCACTGCCTGCAGCCAAGTGCCTCCTTTAGAACAAGAAATTCTTACTCATACATACATGTTACAACGGCTGTGAAGGCGGAAGAAGGCTGCAACAGACTGAGAAGCCACTCTCGTTGTGTTAATCACACCACTGCTGGGACCTCAATCTGTGAAGACTGTGTGTTGACCGGCCGTGCACCAACCTCCACACATTAAAAAAAAATCACGCACAGGCATCTTCCAAGAAATGGAGGACCATCATCCTCGAAATACGAGGGATCGCCTAAGTAAGTAAGTAAGAACAATTCAGTGAGTTGCTTTTTGAATTGCTGCAATAGAATGCATTATATTGAGTAATAAAATCACAATAATGAGTTTTCTAGCTACTTTCTTTTGAAGTTCTTTTTCTAGTGCCAAGAAAAGAAACTTCTGGAAAACCTTGTCCTGAGTAGTAGTATACGTGGGGAAGGTGGAAAGAGAGCAATGGAAGGATGAATCCAAACAGATGCTCGGCATTTGGGCACACTCATGATGTGCACCTATACTTCAAAATTTACCTGCACACCACTGGTCTCACAACACATACTTCATTCCAAAGGCAGGTTTCTTCCTGTTTTCCATATCAAAATGCCACTTGTCAAAATAATATGCCTCTGCCTATCCACCATGGCCATTAAGACACATTGTTTACTGGCCTCCCTCCTGCCTCTTGACTGGAACTGCTTTCATTCATTCATTTAGTAGCATACTTTGCAAGTCAGATGTTTTGCTGATTTGACATTTAAGTTAATAATTGGGTGTTTTGTTATTTTCACAAAAAAAGAGTTTCTTTCTCTCCCCCCCCCCTTTTTGGAGCAGGCTAGCTCTGAATATGAATCCTTGTACTGATTTATTTAAATTGCTTTGGCTGAATACAGGCACCTGCTCTGCGAGCTGAACCCCTGCATGTTTCAGCTGTGGAGGAGCTGAAGTGTTTTGGCAACCGAGCTGCATCTTCTCTCGTCAGAGGATGTACTTCAGCAGCAAAGATATTTACAAATGTTACTCATTTGCTGCACTTGCATGCCATATAAACTGCATTTGGCAGATGGAACCAAATCCTCACCTAATCATGGGTGATGAATGAACTTACTTCATTAGCTCTCATTTGCATTATTTGCTGATTATGTTTCCCTTGCCTACCCTTGAAATGCAGTGTTATGCTCCTGGTTCTGTTGCGCTCTGTTAGAAGCGATAGGAACATTTTGGGTGTTGCATGACGTCAGGTGTTTCTGGTCTCGCACCTTACCTTTTTCCACAGGGTGCTTCTAGGAAGCAAGAAAGATATTTAAAAATAAACCAACAAAAAGTATGAGTCTAGAGATTTTTAAATACCAAAAGTTAAGTAAATAACTATTAGCATTCTTTTTATTATTTATTAATGGCATTTAATTTCCTAGTTTACCAATAAGTAGCATTTTTAATGTTTCTTATTTGGTGTCCAGAAAACCCGTTCCTTATCAGAATTGCAGGTATCTCTTATTATAAATGATGTCCCCTATTTCAGTGTATGAAGAAACTTCCTTTTACATACTATATATACTCATGTATAAGTCAACTTCATGTATAAGTCAAGGACAGATTTTAGAATCAAAATTATGGATTTTGATATGATCTGTGAATAAATCAACACTGGCCTCCTGGCCACCATCATTTTCCCACTCAGGTATTAAAAAGGCCAAAAGTGGTACCACAGAGGAGAGAATAGAAGTGGGATGGACTAAGGGTTGTGGGATGGGTACATTAAATAATTTATAGTTTCCAAATCATGACCTCCCTGAACTGATGCAAGCTGGACAGCAAGTGTTCCAGAAGGAGGCAAAATACAGTCCTTTCACAACAGAAACATGTTTCAGCAGAGTCCAATTGCAAGCATCTGATCTTATCTACTCATTGTTTAGTAAACTCAGATTCAGGTTTTCATTCAAAATATCAGGAGGCTTTAATCATCACCGTTGCAATATATACAAATGTATAATTAGGATATGCAGATCCATTTTCAGGCTTGTCCTCACAAGCTAACAGAACCTCAGAGAGTCATGCACACAATATACAGATACTCACACTGAGTCACACAGGAGAGAGAAAGGTGGAACCTTTCTACCCTCTTATATAGCCACTTGCTGATAGGTCATCAATAAGGGACATTCTGTTGCACCCCAAGGCAGCATGAGCACTCGAAAACCAGACAAGAGCCAATATAACGCACTATATCTTTATTAAAGCAATTATAAATCCAAAGGAAGTTAGGTATAGAGTCTGAGTAAGGAATAGTTCTTTTTAGAAAGTCAATGGTGGCTCCAAATGGGTAAAGGGAAAGGTCCGATATTATAATCCACAATGAGAACTCGATAGCTCTCCAAAGAAAACAAAGTGTCCATGAGTTGAAACAGAGAAACAAGGCTGGCAGGAACAGAGTTCAATCCACTGAAAATACAGGGCCCGGGCTGTGGCACAGGCTGGAGAGCAAGCCAGCTGCAACCAGCTGCAATGAATCACTCTGACCAGGAGGTCATGAGTTCGAGGCCCGCTCAGAGCCTATGTTTGTCTTGTCTTTGTTCTATGTTAAAAGGCATTGAATGTTTGCCTATATGTGTAATGTGATCCGCCCTGAGTCCCCTTCGAGTTGAGAAGGGCGGAATATAAATGCTGTAAATAAATAAATAAATAAATACTGCGTAGCAATCAAGGCAGCAAGGTTGTCAAGGCTGAGGCAAACTTGAAACAGGAACAAGGAAAAACAACTGAAGTAAAATCAAGGTCTACTCAAGAGTCGCAGCACGGCCCGACTGGAACTGGAAAACTTGGCTTGGAAACAAACAAGAGCTGGAGATGGAGAAAACCTCACTCCAAGGAAGCAACGTTGACACCGCAAGAAATTCTACTGAGCGAAACACTTATAACAGATTCTGGACTGTTCAGAATTTAGGGAGTACAAACGCCCAAAACTTTCTCACGGGAACACTAACCATTATCCCATCTATTTGCCAATCTCTGGTTCCGGCGGACCCCTTGTTTTGCACCTCTCTCTCTGGTTGCAAAACCCCATTCCCAGGCGTCTCAGCAACATCTGGCTCTATCTGCGAGGGAGGAATAGAAGAATATTTCCCAATTAGTAAGTCTCCAGAGCCAATATCTTCGGGCAGCTGCAAAGGCCCCTCCGTGGGTCAGTATATGTAAGTATAATCCTCAGCATTACTTCTTGATTGTCAACTCTGCATGTCTTGAGCTTTGACTGTCTTATATTGTCATTTTGAAAACATGGCAACACTGCTATCACTGGGAATAGCATTGATAGGAAAAAAGGGAAAGAAGAAAAAGAACTCAGGCACATACTGCTAATATCATGAGTTGCCTCAGTTTGGTGTAACGGCTGCTGGCTATCAGTTATGCAGCTGGCTTCTTGGGAAGGCTTTATAAGAAGTACTTCCCAGGAATCAGTAAAGTATTTCAAACTGAGGTATTCTTAATCCACAAGTATTAGCTCCCTGTTTGAAACCATTGTTAAACAGCTCACTCTGAGAGAGCCTTCCCAGATACACTTATGCAGTCCTGCACAAAAGAACTAGCTGGAGAAGTGCTCAGAAATGGCTTGTAAGCCATTCAGTGATGCAGCCTTAATAAAGGGTTGCTAGCCATTAGAAGACGCCTCAATGGAACTCACATTATATGACCAGAGAGGATCTTAACACTGCATATATGGGAATCTGATCTAACCTGAAAGAGATCTTGGGGTGAATAACTCAATTGGCCCAATGTTAACCGCCCCGAGTCCCTTTGGGGAGATGGTGGTGGAATAGAAAAATAAAGTATTATTATTATTATTATTATTATTATTATTATTATTATTATTAAATATCCGGCTAGCACAGGCATGGTCAAACTTTGGCCCTCCAGGTGTTTTGGCCTTCAACTCACAGAAATCTCAACCAGCTTACTGGCTGTTAGAAATTGTGGGAGTTGAAGTCTAACCCCCCCCCCCCCGGCTATGGCCCTGGGCCCCAGTTCTTACTGGGTATACATGGATGAGCACGGACGTTCTGGACTATAGTGGGCTTTGCAGCAGTCTGTATAGTTGGATCACGACCTCATCACATGGGCTGAAGTTTACCCCTGTCTGGGCTGGCATGCTTTAAAATAGCATTTAAAAAGCAAATTTCATGTCCTTGATCATTACTAGAACAGTAATTGAAAATGAAACATTACTGTCATAGTGACCTTATACAGCCACATTTGGAATAACATGAACAGTTCTGGAAACACCAGTTGTAAAGGGGTTGAAACAATTCTCCTCTAAGGAAAGGTTATAGCATTTGGATCCGTTTTGCTTAGGAGAAGGAAAGAAGTGACACAATAGAGGTGTATAAAATTATTCCTATACGAAGAAAGTTAATAGGGAGAGATTCTCCATTGAAACTGTAGGGTGAGTGGAAGATAAAAGAAAGTATGTCTTCATCCAATACATAGTAAACACTGTAAAATTCAATGTCACAAGATATAACAAATGGCTGTCAACAAAGATAGCTTTAAAAAGTGAGTGACTAAATTCATGGAAGAACAAGCCAAAATACAGAATATGGGGAAAGAAACAAAAGCTTTGATGTATAAATATGAACTGAAAGCCATATCCAACCCATCACCCATCAATAATATACCACATTAAAAATCAAGACTATAGATGTGTGGTTGATTTTACTTTTTACAAAAAGGAAATGGGCCAGGGCAGGCATGTAGCTGGGGGGGGGGGGGTGAGGGGCTTCAGCCCCCCCCCCCCAAAATTCTCAGGGTGGTCCGCAAGAAGGCCTTATATTTATTATTTATACTGTTATGTTTATTCATATTCATTGATCACCATGCTCAATATATCCCATATGCATGGGGGTATTGGGATAATGATACAAAAGGTTTGCTAGGGCAAATCCTCTCACTCAGACTCAGCCCCCCCCCCCCCCGAACCAAAATCCCAGCTCCTCCCGAACCAAAATCATGGCTATGGGCCTGAGCCAGGGGGTCCTGCACTGATTTAATGAATTGCTGTTACAAGTTTTTTTAATGGCCAGGGAAGTGAATGCCTGACCCATACCAGGACCAATCCTCCATACATCATGCTGGATTGGCCCCAGCAAGGCTGTAGCTGGGGGGGGGGGGATAAGGGTTCAAACCCCCCAAAAGGGTTCAACACCCATCCCCCAAAAAACCTGGTTTGCTCATTAATTTTAACTGGTTAACCAATTTGAGTGAACCAGATTTGTTTAAACTGACATATTTGGGGGAGAGGTTGAACTTTTAACACCCCCCCCCCCCGGCTATGGCCCTGGGCCCCAGTTCTTACTGGGTATACATGGATGAGCACGGACGTTCTGGACTATAGTGGGCTTTGCAGCAGTCTGTATAGTTGGATCACGACCTCATCACATGGAGATAAAGACGCATCCTTGCATGCTGCCAGGACACTTCCTCAACGAAGCCTGCCGGGACCCATCACATGACTAAAGGTAACTCCAGCAGGGCTCCATAGAGGAAAAGTCCTGGCAGCATACTAGGATATTTTCCTGAGAACACGGGAGACTTCCCATGTTCTCATTAGGAAGAACAGGGGGAAGCCACGTGGTAACACTTTCCCCCATGGGATAAGGTATGAAGTGCAGCAGGTGATACAGGGCGCAAGGCAACAATTTCCTCCCACTACCCCACAGAATTGGACGTCAGTGTGATGAGCTCCCTAATCTGTTTCAAGTATCCTCTGTCTAGACACATCTAGAATTACCACTTAGGTCAGATGTGCCCCAGATAAGCTTTGTAGTGGTCAAAGACTGCACAGATCTGATCCAGGGTAACACAGAGCAAGGTCATCTTTACACTATCTTGCCACGTACTAACCAAATATGAGGGATTGTCTAAATTCTGGTCCAGAATTCAGAATATCTCCCAACTTTGGACCTGGAATGGAACCAGCCATGTTATGGGCTCAATTCCCTCATCCTCTGTGTTTATGAACTTTGACCAGGATGAAGCTTATTCTGATCTTTTGCCCAGTTCTCCGAGCTCCTTTCAGTTACAGCTGCCGACTGTTGATACTTCAGATGCTTCCTTAATTGGGAGAGATACTGGAGATGTTACTCCCGTGGCTGAACCAGATGGCCAGAGTTCCCCAGAGAACGTGCCCTTTAAAAAGGGAGTTTCTGCATCGCCAGAGATCAGAAAAACAAGGGCTTAGAAGGAATAACCGTTGACATCTCGAGGGGATTGTGGATAAGAAGATTCCCTTGGGAACCTTTGGGGAGTTTGGTTTCCCTTTGTTGGGATCTGATCTTCGTTCCATAAAAGTGTCTTGCACTGCAAACACTTTGTGGTGTCAACGTAGCAATTTCCTGAGAACACTTCACCGACTCCAGTTCCCTGATTTCACCAAGCCAAGCCTCCTGTTACTGGCGGCCAAGCCGAGCCGCGACTCCCAATTTAAACTGGAGTAAATTCACTTCCTTGCCTTCAAGATTGGTTTTAGCTTCGTCTGGTTCCTGCTTTGATATCCACGATTTCCTAGTGACTTTGGACCTTGTTATTCAGCCTTGTTTCTTTGTTGTTCCCCGCTCAAACTTTCCAACAGTTTGAGCATGTTTCAGTTTTTGGACTTTGGGCTATAATATTGGACATTTTCCTTCATCTTTTTGGACTTATTCATACCTTTTCACAAAGGACTAATTCACACTCATCTATTCTGCTTATGCATTCCTGAATTTATATTTGCTTTAATAAAGATATTATATGATTATTGGACTGTCTAGTTTCCAGTGCTCACGCTGCCTTGGGGTGCAACAAACAGTCTCTGCTGGCTACAGAGCTCGACAAGAGTGACAGGCAATGGCCAGGCGCTCACAAGAAGCTCTGGGGCTGGTGAGGAGCAGCAGCAACAACATGGTGGATGAGGTGACATCCCAGTTGGGTCAATGTGGCCACTGGCTTCAGATTCAGCATATATGTGCTGGATCCAGGCAGATATACACTGTAGGAACTTGCCCAGTTTAGACATAGCTTAAATCAGAATATGCTTTAGAGCGTATTCCATCTCCTAAAAGAATCCTTGTACCATTGCCTGTCAAATAAGCAATCTATCCTCATAAATGCATTTATTCATTAATGTTAAATATATGCATGCTGCTCTTTCATAAACCCACAATTATCATCAAATGATGCACTAATAATAAACCTACTTTATTTTAAGTCATTTTCAAACCAAAGAAAGACCCAAAAGAAACAAAAACAAAAGCCAGCTGCAAAACACTCCAAAGCATTCAGATGCCTCCTGAAAAGATTTTACACCCCTTACAACACTACCCCAGTACAAATGAAGTTTTCAAATACCATCTGAGAAAAAGGTTCTAGAGCTTAGAAGAAATGGAAATGGAGGTGCTTTTCTATATCACTATATTCCAAGGCAACCTTAGGCAATGCCTTCTAGCCTAATTTCAACTGGCATGTGAGCTCATACGGGGAGAGAATGTTTTCAAAATACCTGGGACCCAGAAAACATTGAACTCTAAGGAGTAAAAGCAATGTATTAATCAGACCAAGACAAACACAGTACCCAATTGATCAAACAATTACTATCATTAGAAAATGCTACATGTTAACACTACAGTACAGCTTCTGTTTATATGGGGTATACATTCAGGAACTTACTGTAGAACCAGAAAAACACATATAATAGTGCACCTTATTAAAGTGAATGACCTCTTCTGGAAGTATCTATAGAATTTCCTGGAACACCTAGAACATTCCTAGAGAGGACATATTTTATTCACTGTAGGTAGCTGGTTGTGAGATGAACAATACATGCTTCGTACAGAATATGCATTGTCATGTGCTTTCAAGTTGCTTCTGACTTTTGATGACCCTAAGTGACTGTCACTGGGGCCCCTTCTACACTGCCATATAATCCATATTATCAAAGCAGATAATCTACATTATCTGCTTTGAACTAGGTTATATGAGTCGACACTGCCATATAATTCAGTTCAAAGTACAGTAGAGTCTCACTTATCCAACATAAACGGGCCAGCAGAATGTTGAATAAGCGAATATGTTGGATAATAAGGAGGCATTAAGGAAAAGCCTATTAAACATCAAATTAGGTTATGATTTTTCAAATTAAGCACCAAAACATCATGTTAGACAACAAATTTGGCAGAAAAAGTAGTTCAATACGCAGTAATGCTATGTAGTAATTACTGTATTTATGAATTTAGCACCAAAATATCACGATATATTGAAAACATTGACTACAAAAATGCATTGGATAATCCAGAACGTTGGATAAGTGAGACTCTAATGTAGATAATCTGGATTTTACATGGCAGTGTAGAAGGAGCCAGAGGCTGGATCAACACTGCCATGTAATCTAGTTTGCTTTGAACAGGATTATATGAGTCTACACTGCCATATAATCCAGATCAAAGCAGATAATCTGGATTCAGAAACTGAATTATATAGCAATGTAGATGGGGCATAAAAATGAGGGAGAAAGGGACCACTGAAGTTTCCCCACTTGTTCAATTACTATAACAAAAAAGTAACAAAATTTCATTATTCTCATTATAAAAATGAAATTTTCACTAACTATATTTAAGAAACACTTTAGAAATGAAATGAGTTTTGAAACATTTTTTTCATTGATCACACAGCCCTATGAAGGACCAACATTTCCACATGTCAAGTGTTGTTTCTCTTTTACAGTTAGGTGGGTGGCAACCAATGGCAGATTCTTCTTAGCTATGGCACCCAAAAAATACACATTCTCACACCTGCACTGATTCTATGGTTTCAAGATTTCTATTTTACATAAAACAGTCAAATCCTCTAAACCATATCCTCCTATTGCTGCCATTTTTTATTCTGTTACTCCAGTTATTTCTGTTGTAGTTATTGGTTTATAAAGTGTTTGTATGTGTGTATGTAGATATAGCCATACATGCTATGCTTCCTTTAACAGCTAAAAGTAGCTATGATGAATATTTGAAGGCTACGTAAATCCATTTACATTGACGCATAAATATTAGAACATCGATTTAATTATAATTACAAATATCATCTTAAATTATCATTTTATGTGAGGCGTTCTAATTGTCATATATGTGCAGTAATGTACTGCTTGCATTGTTAAGTCACAGTGTTGCAAACCTTACCTAAGGTTTCTTTTGCAATTTCACAACACTTGTTGGAATGTGTTGTCGAAGGCTTTCATGGCCGGGATCACAGGGTTGTTGTATGTCTTTCGGGCTGTGTGGGCATGTTCCAGAAGTATTCTCTCCTGACGCTTCGCCCACATCTATGGCAGGCATCCTCAGAGGTTGTGAGGTATGGATAAACCTTTCCTTACTTAGTGCCTAAAACAGTACATAAAATAAACACACAGTACAATACAAAATAAAACCACTAGTATATAAAAAAACAATTTGAACTCGGAACAATTTGTTTTGGAGGTAATGAAAGAGCTTTTTGGCTGCATCTGCACTGTAGAGTTAATCCGACACCACTTTAACTGCTATATCTCAATACTATGGAAGCATGGGAGCTGGAGTTTTACAAGATCTTTAGCCTTTTGCGCCAAAGAATCCTCACAAAACTACTAATTCCAGGATTCCATAGGACTGGGCCATGGCAGTTAAAGTGGTGACAAACTGGGTTAATTTTACGGTGAAGACACACCCACAGTTCCTCACTCTTGATCTTCATCTAGGAGCATCCAGTGGCCTAGGGGATAAAAGCCTCGTGACTTGAAGGTTGGGTTGCTGACCTGAAAGCTACCAGGTTCGAACCCCACCTGGGGAGAGCATGGATGAGCTCCCTCTATCAGCTCCAGTTCCATGCGGGGACATGAGAGAAGCCTCCCACAAGGATGGTAAAACATCAAAACATCCGGGCGTCCCCTGGGCAACGTCCTTGCAGACGGCCAATTCTCTCACTCCAGAAGCAACTCCTGTTGCTCCTGACACGAAAAAAAAAAAATCTACATCTGACCAGAGGCGGCTTTCCCAGAACATGTTCCCATCCCTACCCAGATGGTAATCACCTTTTAAAAACATGAATAACTTCACCAATCCATTTGATGAGCAATGGAGGTGAAATATATGTACCTAAATAAGCACTCACTTGTATTGCAAATTAATCCTAAAAGCTTATATGACAAATATTCAATTTCAGCAATCATTTCTTTTTAAAACGTTCCACCGTTTTGAATTTGGATTTATTTTTTTTAGGAAATGAGATACTAAATTAATAGGTCCCCAAGCAATTATAACAAATTGTTCTTTTATAAATTACTAGAGTGTGTCATTATCTAATGAGTCATGATGAATTTTTAAAACTGGGGCAAGTCCAGAAAGGATTTTGGCTAAAACACAGAGACGTTTTAGAAAAGAAAAAGAAAGTACTTCCTAATTAAAAGTCAAATAAGTTCAAGGACCTTCACTCAAAATCAAACCAAGGAATTAGAATTACTTGCTGTGCTATTGCCCTGGTGGAATCTTATTTAATTCTAACTCAGCCAGTTTCCCAATAGTCACAATGGACTATTGGCATTTGAAACTCAGTGGAAGCTCCAGGGAAGCCAAGCCCTATGAGGAGCAGCTTAGGGGGTGGATATCTTTAGCTTGGAGAAGAGAAGGTTGACAAGAGACATGATAGCCATGTTTAAATATTTGAAAAGATTTCATATTAAAGAGGAAACGGGTTTTCTGCTGCTCTAACACAGAACAATGGATTCACATTGCAGGAAAAGAGATCCTACTTAAACATCAGGAAGAACTTCCTGGAAGTAAGAGCTGTTTGGAGGAGCTTTCTGGACTGCAGAGTTCAGTTCAGTGTAACAGTTTCCCAAACCTTTAGCTGATTTGTTTTCAGACAAGAGATGAGAGCAAGAGTTTCCAAAGCTCAGGACTTGTCCTGAATCTTTAGATTTCTTAGTTCACCTCTGAAGTAAAAACTCACACATTTTCATGGAGTTACCTTTAGATGAAGGACAGGAGCTGTATGCAAATCTCTAATTGGAAGATTTCCATCCTTTCTTCTCCCATTTACTGTGTTCTATTAAAAAAAGTTCTATGCTTTCCTACCTGGCCATACAGTTTGTTGTAATTTGTAGATTTTAATTGATTTCAATTTCCAAATGTCATTCTTGCTTGCTATTTTTCTTTTACTTTGAAAACAAATATTTCTTATAATGTCAGTGAGAAGAAATAATCTTCTGAGTTCACCTTGATCTAGGAACAACTGCTTTTGGTAAGATTTCAGTCTTAATTTCCAAAGGGGAAAATTTGTTCTCTGTGTGTATCTTTGTGTTTGAGTGACAGGCTATGAGCAACAGTGCTTGCTGCTTTGTGCATAATAGGGATGCAATTCTTCGCTGATTTTTTCCTCGAAGGAAGCAATGAGTAATTTTAACAATTTTCTTCCTGCTGCCAGAAAGTCTTTGAAAGCTGCACAGTGTTCAAATACTATGCAAAATCTGCACATGGCATTTTTGCTCTGGAAAACAAAAACCACAGTATCTGTGCTGGAAGCAGAGGAAAACATTTGCAGATCCAAGGGGGACCCTTCTTTCTCAAACCACAACTGCAACAAAATTATAACAAATCAGTGAAAATAAGGCCACAACTTTTATTGATTACAGATGATTAGTGAGAGAATTTGCATTATCATGGTACCAAACCTGAGCATTGGCCAATGTGACTGTTGGCCAATGAGCTTCATACCCCAAGATGCCAGCTATGGGATTCCACATGGGTGGATGCCATTGTGTTAAAATTTACAGCATTTATATTCTTATTTTATTTATTTACAGCATTTATATTCCGCCGTTCTCACCCCGAAGGGGACTCAGGGCGGATCACATTACACATATAGGCAAACATTCAATGCCTTTTAACATAGAACAAAGACAAGACAAACATAGGCTCCGAGTGAGCCTCGAACTCATGACATCCTGGTCATGAGTGATCATGAGTGATTCATTGCAGCTGGTTGCAGCTGGCTTGCTCTCCAGCCTGAGCCACAGCCCGGGCAAACTTATTTGTATTCAGGGCCCTTCCAGACAGGTAAGAAATCCAGAAGGAACTGGGTCATTTTAACCCAGTTCATCCCTGATTTCTGTCCACACACCCTACCCAAACCCCTGGCTACCCTTGGGTGGTATCTAGATGCCATCCCCCCAGCCTGCCATTTCCACAACAAAAAATTACCTCCAGGGACCTGCCAGCAGGTTCTTCCCCTCCATACACACACACACCTCCTGATGCATCTTTTTCGCACATCAGAAATATTCTGCAGAGGGGCTTGCACTGACGTCAAGCCCCTTGGATAAGTTTTTTTTGGGGGGAAATGGGCTGGGAGATGAGGTGGGCACCATCCTGCTCCATCAAACTCCAGGAGTCCAAAGAACCAGCGTGGCTGTGAGGATTGCAGAAGCAGTCCCGGGAATCAATCCATGGGAAATCAAAATGGGAAATTCAATTTTTTCCAGATTAATTTGGTTTTACCTGAGTCATCATTTGGAGGAATACTATCTTCTTCAGTAAGCAGGCCTTTTTTCATCTTAGCCAGGCAAGGAAATTGGCATCCTACCTCTCGACAGAAGCATTGGCAATGGTAATCCATGCAACAGTCACCACTAGGTTGGATTATTGTAACGCCTTATACGCCGGCCTTCCGAAGACAAAAACCCAGAAGATCCGAAAGGTCCAAAATGCGGTGGCCAGGCTGCTAGCGGGATCATCTATAAGATCCCATATTACACCGATTCTGAAACAACTGCATTGGCTACCAATAGAACATCGGATCTCTTACAAGATACTGATCCTGACATTTAAAGTTCGAAATGGCCAAGGACCATTATATCTTAGGGACCGCCTCATTCCTTTTTTCCATCAGTGGTCACCTCGATCCTCGGTCACCGGGCCCTAGGGAGGTACACCTGGAAGCTACAAGGCGTAGAGCCTTTTCGACCTATGCTCCAATTCTGTGGAACTCATTGCCTCCATATCTTAGAGCAATGTCGGAGTTGCGACCTTTTGGAAAAGCGCTCAAGACTTGGCTCTTTGGTTGTGCATTTAAGTAAATTTAATTTAATCTAATTTGCCAAATAGTCACTGTTGAATGTTTTTAGGTTGAATGTTTTTATGTTGAATGTTTTTATGTTAAATGTTTTCATGATGAATGTTTTTTATATTGTGGAATGATATTTTAAATTGTAAGTCGCTCGGAGCACTCTGGTGGAGAGCGACTAATTAAGAAATAAAATGAAGTGAAGTGAAGTATCCCCCAAAAGGACAAAAGCACACATAAGAGATATGACATCTGTGTATATTCCTATCACGCTGCCAACCATTGCATTAAAAAACTGTGGATGCTATTACCAGCAACATGTTATGTTTTGTTTATCTTAAACAGTGGGAAGATGCTCAGACAAGGGGCTTCCTGACTGCAAAGTAGCTACTACTGCTGCTGCTAAGGCGGATGATTCTTTCATCTGGGTGCCGTAATTGGTCTGCTGGCATGACACCCACATTACATCAAGGGATGAAAATAAAATTATAAAGTGCTGCATAAAGCCCAAAACAGCCACCTTTAAGTTTCATCTTCCCTTTAATGCTTCTGAATCCATAAAATATGCATTACTCCCTGTTTTTAATAGCTTTTATCAATCCATCTTTTTCCCTGCAAAGAGTTGACCATGCTAATAGATAAGTCCGCACACTCACTACACTCTCAGCCCATGAGAAATCTTTTAATCATACTTTTGTTTTTAAAATTACCTATAAAAAAAGGAATAAACAGCAACTACATTTTGAAACCACCATGGCCAAAGCATTTAATGTACAGGGCTGTCCTGGTGCTCTTGCCAGCTGAATATTAAGTTTGTGCTAAGAACAAAATTAATGTGAAAATACTGGCCAGAGAGACATCAAGATTCACTGTACACTGATTAAATCTTTTATTCCAGTAATTTACTTTTCCAATTAACTAACTCCTCCATTTACTGGGCTTCTTTAAAATGTCTTTCAGTGCTACTTTGATGAGAAAGGGAATGCAGCCCAATAGAAACAATCATTGGGGCCTCTTTATTTACAAGACACAAAATGAGTTAATGTTCTTGGCTCTACACGTGTTTCCAATGAAAGAAATGAATCAGCAGAATTATATATTTCACTCCAGCAATAATGCTTCCATAAGAAACTTATATTATACAATCGTTCAAGGAATTTTACAAAAGGTCCAGAAGATTATCTTCTCCACTGGCAACCCATTTTTTCTCCCATGTCTTCTGCTGTTCTGCTTAGCACATAAACTCCCATTAAAAAGTAAAAGGTGGGAACTCTGTGCAGTGTCTTTTAGCTTAGAGTGATTTTACACTGCCATATAATGCAAGAGAGATACGTAGATGACACCTTCATAATTTGGAGCCATGGAGAGGAAGAACTCAGCAAGTTCCTGGACCACCTTAACAGCATCCACCCAAACATCCAATTCACCATGGAAAAAGAAAATGAAGAAGGGGCACAGGTCCTTTGTTACTTTGGCTCATACAACGAGCTTATTGTCTATATAACAGCTAATATGATATAAGCAGAGGCAAAGCTACATATGAAAAAGTCTACTATTTTCTGGATTATGGTCGCTTCACTGAGCTGTGGAGATGCTGTCTTGCCTTGACAGCACCCCCATATTTTTCATACTGGTTGGAGCTGCATAATGTGCCTGTGTAGAATTACTTAAGTTTGACATCATATAGAATCCTGAAAGCTGTAGTTTGATTAGGCACCAGTATTTTATCAGAGAAAACTCAAGATCTTGTAAACCTAGCTTCCATGATTCCATAGCATTGAGCCTTGGCAATTAAAGTGGTGCCAAGCTGCATTAATTCTACCTATAGGTACACCCTAGGACCTAGCTGCTGAAAGGACCCGAACTGGGAGATCACCTTGTTTCTTTTGTCAATTTATCTCTTAAATCACCTGAAGAGTGCCTTCTGCGAATGCCATGTACTTCTTCATAATTTTCCATGTTCATGCATGTAGTAATGGCTAGCAGAAGTATCACTTTGAGCTGGATTAGAAATCCCTTCGATTTTTTGCTCTTTCATTTCCGTGTTCTTTCTCTTCTGTCTCCCAATCCTTTTTGGTCTTTCTCTAGTGTAAAGAACTTGCACTCCCTTCACTTGGGTTAGAAATCTGTTAGTCCTCCCACTCAGGCTTGTCTTCTTTTCACTTTTTCCCCCGCTCCCCATGCTTGTTCAGCTTTTCCATCTCCTAACTTCACCCCACTTAACAGGCAGCAGAACTATGTCTCTTTAAATCATATGGTATTGTAGGCTGCCTAGCAGCTGTCTATAAAAAATAAATTTCCCAGACCTGCTTCTGGCAGGAAGTGGTTTAAGATTTTGGTACAAGCTATTTGGATCACTTTTAATTAACTAATGCACTTTAGAAATAAAACTAGATGCATGTCCCCAGTGTCCCCTTATTATCCATGCTAAGCTTCAAGTGTCTAGGTTTCATAGCCTTGGAGCTATGGTGAAAAATGAGAAAAAAGAGAGAGTCTTATTATTAAAGAAAGCTGCATGTTAAACCTCCAATCTATAGAAGACTTAGAAAAAAATCAGAAAAAGTCTCTACTCAAGAGTAAGACCACTGAATTCACCTAATTCACCAAACTATAGAATATAGGCAAATAGTAGGCTTCCTCATCTCTTGTTCACCTTCTTTGAAAACAGGACAGAGACCAAGCAAGCTTATTTAAATCCAAGACCATCCAAATTTTGTTTCCAAAATAAGGATGGTGGAATACTTTCAAGCCTGTCAGGATTCTTTATTACAGACATAGATCTCCTCCTGTCATATAAAAAGAAATCTGTTCTGATCAAATGTGGATAAAGAGAGACACCAAGTGGTGAGAAATGAATTGTCTCTCAGCTATATTCTTTAGCTTTGGTTGTGAAGCCAAATGCAAATGTGAAAAATAAACCTCATCACACCCAACAACTTGCTAATGATTGCCACGCTAATTAATTCCCAGAATTAGGATTTGTTTTGAGGTGCTAATTTCAAATCACACTTTTGCTGCTGAAGTATTATTCTTGTATTCACAACTCTGTTCCACCTTTCTTCTTCTCAGCTGTAAGCACAATAATTTGGGGACTGTTCCATTGTAGTATAGAAGCCAACCTATTTAATATCTTTTCAACGACAATTTCCTTTTATTTCTTTGTTATGTATTACACATGCCAATCATGCCTACATGGTCATATCTGTGATAGACAGAATGGTCAAATTTGATGGCTCTTTGCAATATAGTGACCCTCAGTATCCATTGGGGTTTGGTTCCAGGACTCTTGTAATTACTAAAATCCATTATCCATCATATAAATAGCATAGTAAATAATGTCCCTTATATAAAATGGTAAAATCATTTGCAATTAGAACTTTGAAAGGGGGGAGGAATTATCTTCTAGTTGGAGATGATTGAATCCATGGGTACAGAATCTATGAATACAGAGGACCAACTGTACTGTTGCTAAACTGTTTCTATGAAGGAGCAAAGTACCGTTGCTTCTGGTGCTAATACAAAGAGCCACGTTTGTCTAGGAAGTCACAGCTGTTGCTAAGAAACCTGCAAGCTCCTTCACTGAAGCCTTCTTTTCTCGCTTTTGAGAGTCAAAATGTTTCTGATATTAATAAGGCATTTCTTCTACAAATAGCAATGTGGCATCAACAGTTACCTAATGTCTTGCGTAGCGTTCAGATACTTAACAACATCTTACTGAAAATTGTTAGAGGTGGCTTGCATTCACCATGAGCACAAAATTACAATGTGTGTGTATGTGTGTGTATCTATAATAATAATAATAATAATAATAATTTTATTCTTATACCCCGCCCCATCTCCCCGAAGGGACTTGGGGCGGCTTACATGGGGCCAAGCCCGAACAGAACAATATAAAAACAAAACAATAAAACCAATCAATCAGACAATAAAAGCAAGTCATAAAAAACCACATACAAGATAAAGTGTTAAAATCATGGATTGGGTTCAAAGGATCTAGGCCAAAGTGCTAAAAGTGCAAATATATCGTGTCATCAGGGAAGGGTAGTTACTCAGCTATGATGGCTATAAAGTGCCATTATAATACTGGGGAAGGCATACACTGTTAAATGGACAACAGGTCGATCATACAGAGATCAGTCACCAAAAGCCTCTCAGAAGAGCCAAGTCTTCAGGCTCGTCCGAAAGGAGAGGAGGGTAGGGGCCTGCCTAATCTCCCCGGGGAGCGAGTTCCAGAGCCGGGGGGCCATGATGGAGAAGGCCCTCTCTCTCGTCCCCACCAGCCAAGATTGTGAAGGTGGTGGGAGCGAGAGGAGGGCCTCCCCCGATGAACGAAGAGGTCATGCAGGTTCATAGGGGGAAATGGGTTCTCGAAGGTAGGTGGGTCCCAAACTGTTTAGGGCTTTGTAGGTAATGACCTGCACCTTGAATTGGGCTCGGAAAATAAATTGCAGCCAATGGAGCTCCTTAAACAGTGGCGTTGAACGCGCCCTGTAATTTGCTCCAGTTAGAAATCTGGCTGCCGAGCGTTATACTAGTTGCAGTTTCCGGGCCGTCTTCAAAGGCAGCCCCACGTAGAGCGCATCTACATCTATATCTTCTATTACATTAGTACCACAGTCACTGAGTTTGATTAATTTTCTGCTACAAACCTGCGCGAACTTTAAGATCTGTTGGGGAGGCTCTATTCTCACTCCTGCCACTGTCCCAAACATGGTTGGTGGGGACAAGGAAGAGGACCTTCTCGGTGGTGGCCTCTTGGCTCTGGAACTTCCTCCCGAGGGAATTAGATTAGCCCCTACCTTGACCACAATACAGAAAGACCTGAAAACCTGGTTATTTCAATGTGTTTTGACTAATTTGGCACAATTCAACGTAGTCCTTTTACCTCCACCACACTTTATTACTCTCCCATCTTATTAGTGACCTTGCAATATATTGCACATGTATAATTTATTGCCTTGCCTCCCATTTTTGAACACGTCCATTGTGCACAGCTATTGGTTATTCGTTATCGGTTGTTGTTGAGTTCATGCTTTTATGATTTTATATGTTTTTCTGTATTAATTCGTTGTAATTGAATGTTCTTATGTTGGTGTATCTTACTGTTGCATAACTGAGCTTGGTCCTCATGTAAGGCACCCTGAGTCTCTTTGTGGAGATGGGGTGGGATATAAGAATAAAGTTATTATTATTATTATTATTATTATTATTGACACAAAGACATAGTATGACACAGCAAATGAGATACTGTATATACTCGAGTATAAGCCCGCCCGAATATAAGCCGAGGCACCTAATTTTACCACAAAAAACTGGGATAACTTATTGATTCGAGTATAAGCCGAGGGTGGAAAATGCACCAGCTATGGGTAAATTTCAAAATAAAAATAGATACCAATAAAATTTCATTTCATTAATCGAGGCATCAGTAGGTTAAATGTTTTTGAATATTTACCGTATTTCAAAGAAAAACAATAAACTAGCTCTATAAGTGGAAAAGTAGGGGCAACAAAAACAATATGGTATCAACAATAACATAATAATAATAATAATAATAATAATAATAATAATAATAATAATAATTGGTATGAAGCCAGAATCATCCAGTACAGACAAAATCAACTGTTTCAATCAGACCAAAGACGGTTCTACCAGAGCCTGAACCAAAGAACAGACACAGTAACCATAAAGCCAGAAAAAACTGCAACAACGAAGTTCTGGAAAGAGCTTTGGTAAAATAATAAGAACTACAACAAAAACGCTGGGTGGATAAAGGAGTTTGAAGGAAAATTCTCACAGAATGAAATGGAACAGATGGAAATAACAACTGAAATGATCAGCAAACGAGTGCAAAAAGTCAAGAACTGGACATCGCCTGGTAGTGATCAACTTCATGGATTTTGGCTCAAACATCTGATTAGTTTACATGGAAAAATGGCCCAACAATTCAATGAGATGCTGCAGAAATGAAGTATCAGTGAATGGCTAACAACTGGAAGAACATACCTGATACAAAAGGATTCAGCAAAAGGAGCAGCACCAGGAAACTACAGGCCAATAACGTGTCTGCCCACTATGTTTAAACTACTGACTGGCATCATAGCTGACAGAATTCAAGACTATCTTGAAGAAAAAAACATCTTGCCAGATGAACAGAAAGGCAACAAACGGAAAAGCAGGGGCACAAAAGACCAGCTATTGATTGACAAAATAATTCTGGAGAACTGTAAGAGCCGAAAAGCTAATCTTCACATGACGTGGATTGACTACAAAAAGGCCTTCGACTCACTCCCACACAGCTGGATCATCAAGTGCCTGGACGCCATCGGGATTAGTAAAAACGTTGGCACCTTCATTGAAAACATGATGGAGCACTGGAAAACTGAACTGTTTGTTGGAAATGAAAGCTATGGACTTGTCAACATCAGAAGAGGAATTTTCCAGGGAGATTCATTGTCCCCTCTGCTTTTCATTATTGCCATGATCCCTCTGTCAACAATCTTACAAAAAACAAATCTCGGCTACCAAACATCTAAGAATTCTCACAAAATTTCACATTTGATGTACATGGATGACCTGAAGCTATATGGGAAAACGCAAACTGAAATCCAGTCTCTGACCAACACTGTCCGAATTTTTAGCACTGATATCAACATGGAGTTTGGTTTGGACAAATGTTGGACAGTGGCATTGAAGAAGGGAAAAATCATTGAAAGTGAGGGCATAAATATGCCCAATGGCCAAACAATAAAGTGTCACCAGCCAGAGGCCTATAAATATCTGGGCATATTACAAATGGACAACATCAAGCATGAACATGTGAAAACTGTGGTCACCAAAGAATACACACAAAGGATCAGAAAAATTCTCAAAAGCAAGCTCAATGGAGGCAACACCATCAAGGCCATAAACACCTGGGCCATACCTGTCATAAGATATACTGCTGGCATTATAAATTGGACACAGACGGAACTGGACAATTTGGACAGAAAAACAAGAAAACTCATGATCATTCATCATTCACTGCATCCCCGCAGTGATGTTGACCGGCTCTATCTGCCTAGAAGATCAGGAGGCAGAGGACTCTTGCAAGTAAAACAAGCAGTCAAAGAAGAAGAACATGCCTTGGCAGAATATGTAAAGCAAAGTGAAGAACCTGCTTTGATTGAAGTCAAAAATCAGAAACTCCTCAAAACACAACAGACAAAAAAACAGTACAAGAAAACTGCACTACAAACTAGAGCTGACAGCTGGCACAACAAAACACTGCATGGAAAGTTCCTTGACAAAATTGAAGGAAAAGCTGATAAGGAGAAGACCTGGCTCTGGCTCACGAATGGGACCCTGAAGAAGGAGACAGAAGGCCTGATCCTTGCAGCCCAGGAGCAAGCCATCAGAACAAATGCAATTAAGGCCAAGATCGAAAAATCAGCTGATGACCCAAAATGTAGACTGTGCAATGAAGCTGATGAAACCATTGATCATATCCTCAGCTGCTGTAAGAAAATTGCACAGACAGACTACAAACAGAGGCACAACTGTGTGGCCCAAATGATCCATTGGAACTTATGCCTCAAGTACCACCTGCCAGCAGCAAAGAACTGGTGGGATCACAAACCAGCAAAGATTGTGGAAAATGAACACGCAAAGATACTGTGGGACTTCCGAATCCAGACTGACAAAGTTCTGGAACACAACACACCAGACATCACAGTTGTGGAAAAGAACAAGGTTTGGATAATTGATGTTGCCATCCCAGGTGACAGTCGCATTGACGAAAAACAACAGGAAAAACTCAGCCGCTATCAGGACCTCAAGATTGAACTTCAAAGACTCTGGCAGAAACCAGTGCAGGTGGTCCCGGTGGTGATGGGCACACTGGGTGCCGTGCCAAAAGATCTCAGCCGGCATTTGGAAACAATAGACATTGACAAAATTACAATCTGCCAACTGCAAAAGGCCACCCTGCTGGGATCTGCACGCATCATCCGAAAATACATCACACAGTCCTAGACACTTGGGAAGTGTTCGACTTGTGGTTTTGCGAAACGAAATCCAGCATGTCTATCTTGTTTGCTGTGTCATACAACGTCGTTGTGTCAATAATAATAATAATAATAATAATAATAATAATAATAATAATAATAACTTCATTTGGATCCCACCCTATCTCCCCATGGGAACTCAGGCCGGCTTCCAACATAGTAACAGGCAAACATTCAATGCTTATATAAATAATGCAGAACTAGATATAGATCTATAATTATATATACTAATTTCACATATGCATTTCCCCCTGAAACGTTTGCAAATCCCCCCTCTGTGTGTGTGTGTGTGTGTGTGCATTTCCCCTACAGTATTTGCAAGAGAGAAATAGATCACATATTGCAAGCCATAGCCTGCAGGCTCCTTGCTGGCCTTGACCTTGACCCGATTATAAGCCGGGGGAGGCTTTTTCAGCTCATAAATAAGGGCTGAAAAACTCGGCTTATCTTCGAGTATATACGGTATATATGCTATTAGAAATCCTTAGCAAAGTATCAGCTGGTGAGGATCTTCACACAACAGACACTGGGAAAAAAAATACCTCACAGTGCTTGAATACTATGGTCTCAGCAGATTCCCAAAAAGGTTCACTCTGGCTGAACCCTGGCAGGGGGGCAACTTGGAAATTTTGGGAGCTATAAACCAAAATGCATATTTTCCTAACTTTGTACTGCATTTTGAAAATCATAGACTTCTAGAGTTGAAAATGATCTCCAAGGCTATCTAATGCAATTTCTGCCATGCAGAAATACACAATTCAAAGACTCCCAAGAGATTGCCATACATTGTTAGTCGAAAGACCTCCATTGATGGAGAGTCCATCCTCTGAGGCAGTACATGTTGGAGAGCTCTTACTGTTAAGAGTTCTTCCTAATATTTCTTGCAATCAAGCTTGCTCCATCTTCTGCATGACATTTCTTCAAATATTTAAAGAGAGCTATCATGTCCTCTCTCAGTCTTCCCTTTGCTAAGCTAAACATACCCAGAATCCTAAGCCGTTTCTCATAAGACTTTGTCCCCAAGCCTTTTATCATTTTGGTCACCCAGCGCTTAACACAATACAGTTTTTCCATATCCTGTTTGAATTGTAACGTCCATAACTGTACACAGTATTCCAGATGAGGTCTAACCAAAGCAGTATAGAGTAGTATTGTAACTTTTCCTGGTTTGAACACAATATTCCTGGTGGTGTAGCCTAGTGCATTTATCTACATCCACAAAATACGCCTCGAACTGGCATAAAAAATGCTGGTTTGGAGCCACACTTTGTCTCCACATGACCAGGGAACCACCTCACAGCCCAGCTGTGTCATTGCCAGTTTAGCACAGCTGAGCATGGGCTGGCATTATACCCTCCTTGCTCTTGCTCCCATTCCTGCAGAAAAAAAGCATAAAAGCATGGGTTGCTGTGAGTTTTCTGGGCTGTATGATCATGTTCTAGAAGCATTCTCCCCTGACGTTTTGCCCACATCTATGTCAGGCATCCTCAGAGGTTGTGAGGTCTCTTGGAAACTAGGCAGGCGGGGTTTGTCTTACCATTCTTTCAGGGTATGTACTTTCACATTCTGGCATCATTAGGAAGTGAAGAACCTTTGGAAGAGTAAAACCCCTCTCCTCCTCCAAAAGTCCATTGCTTCCTAATGATAATAATAATAAAATAAATAAATAAATTGTATTTATATTCCACCCTATCTCCCCGAATAGACTCAGGGTGGATTCCAACAAACAATGGCATACATTCAATGCCTTCAAAAAACAGATAAATATTGGCATAAAATCCCAACAAGACCCCACTTAAGGATACAGTGTTAAAAACCTAACACTTAATTAAACCTAAAAGGTAAAGGTTTCCCCTGACATTAAGTCCAGTCATGTCTGACTCCGGGGGTTGGTACTCATCTCCATTTCTAAGCCGAAGAGCCAGCGTTGTCCGTAGACACCTCCAAGGTCATGTGACCGGCATGATTGCATGGAGTCTACTCACATTTGCATGTTTTCAAACTGCTAGGTTGGCAGGAGCTGGAGCTAACAGCGGGCACTCAAGCCATTCCCGGGATTTGAACCTGGGACCTTTCGGTCTGCAAGTTCAGCAGCTCAGCGCTTTAACGCACTTCACCACCGGGGTTCCTCGATATTAAACCTAATATCAGTGAATTGAGTATGAATACGATGTCAGAATCAAGAAGCACGTACTCCGCAAGAATAGTAAGGCATGCTTTTCTGCCATTTTTCTATAGGAATGGGGGATCAGAGAAGCATGGAAGGCACTGCCATCCCAACTCCACAGGCTGCTTGAGTCCAGGCAACAAGGGGGGATGCCATCAGGGATCACACATAGCGATCACAGATGAGAGTCCCCACTGCCATAGCACCAGCAAATGCCTGGATCTTCATTGAAGATCTAGATCTTTGCTGGTGTTTATTTATTCAGGATAAACCTAGATTAAAAAGTTTATCCTGGGTTTAAACCCATGAGCCTGGGTACATCATTTGGCCACCCCAGACTAATATGATTGCTACACTGAGTTATATGAGAGTGAAAATGCAGCCCTAGAATTGCATTGTCACTTTTGACAGTCACATCACACTGTTTTTTTTTTAATGCTTTTATTTATAGTTATAGTGATACAATAAAAGAGGAGAGTCGCATGTGATTACAAAGTAGAATAATACAAAGGGGACAAAGTAAAATAATAACGAACAAACAATAAATGGGAGAGAAAAGAAAAGAAAAAAAAAGGAAAAAAGAAAAAAAGAGAATATATATATACATATATATATGTGTGTATATATATATATATGTATATATATAATTGTAAAACCCTGGTTTCCCTCGACCCTCCCTCCTCTCTCTGGATTCCCTTCCAGATCCCCTGCTCAACATTTATATTCTTATTTTTCCAAATTCTTTCCCGATCCTTTTTCTAAGAACCTCAGAGTGTCATAACAGTTTCTACTTCC